>NC_081568.1:62387584-62597493 GCF_022355385.1 Mustela nigripes | reverse complement strand
AAACAAACTGAGGGTTGCTGGGGGGAGGGGGGGGTGGGAGAAGGGGGTGGGATTATGGACATTGGGGAGGGTATGTGCTTTGGTGAGTGCTGTGAAGTGTGTAAACCTGGTGATTCACAGACCTGTACCCCTGGGGATAAAAATATATGTTTATAAAAATTAAAAAATTAAAAAATAAAATAAAATAAAATAATTTTAAGACTTACATTTTATTATTACATGGGTGTAAAGATAAATACAATTCCAGCTGAAGAGTGTTCATTTTTCTCTCTTACTTTAAAATAAATTGAAACATTTTCATGGGCCACTAAGAATCTCTGTTCCCCTCTCCTCCACCACCCTATAGTTCATGTTCCACTTGCTCTCCTCCTGCCCTGGGTCCTGGGCTCCGCCAGGGTCTTTGAGGTCAGCGTGGGTGAGGAGGGTGCTGCCAGGCCAGCTGAAACCTGGAACATAAGTCCGCCCCAAGAGCAGGCCTGTTAAGTCCCTCCGTGGGTACTAAACATCTGTCATTGTTTGAACTAATAGATTTTTTGGTGCTAATAACTTCCCTGGTGTCAACCTATGAGCTCCATAGTGTCTGCTGAAAACTCATGTCCACTTGGGACCTTAGAATGTGGCCTTCTTTGGAAATAGGTCATTTCACGTTTCTTTCCACCTTAAGATGAAATCATCCTGGCTAAATTCAATGATTGGTGTCCTTAGAAAAAGAGAAGAGGACACGGAGACACCGAGAAAGTGACACGAGGATGAAGATAGAAATGGAGAGATGTGTCTATAAGCCAAGGGACATCAAGGTCGCCAGCAGCACTTACTGACAGCCACCAGAAACCAACAGAGAGGCATGGGATGGGGTCTGCCTCACAGCCTCCAGAGGGAGCCAACACAGGCAGAGCATTTGGCCTTCTGAACAGTGGCAGAACTCGTTTTTGTAGGTTGGAGCCCCCTGTCTGTGGTTACTTGTTACGGCTGAGGTAGGACGCGAATGCGCTCTGCTCATCCTCACAGCAGCCCTGCCCGCGAGGAAGGCGGCCTTACTGTCCTCCAGGTAGATATCAGGACAGGGGAGTTCAGAAAGTTTTTGCAGCTTGCCCCAACTCACCTTGTCCTCCCTTAGACTCTGGCCACGGCAGGCCCAGGAGGGCAGGGACTTGTGTTGTGGGGTCTGGAAGTGGTAGGTGGAGAGGCTGGCAGGTGAGACAGGGCACCGCCATGGAGGGGAAGCTGCATTCTGTAGCAGTGGACACGGACCCCTGGAAGCACCATGGAGCCGCCAGGGAAAGGCTTACGTGTGACCTTGACTAAAGAAACAATGTGAGAGCAACACTGATTCTGCACCGAGATCTCAGCTGTGCAGAAACAGAACCGCCTGCAAAATGTGCAGCCTTGTACTCTTTGGGCACTGGATTTGTGGGAAACCTTTTTCCATCTTTTTTCCCAAATTCTCCTGATGTGACATGGTGGCGGTGGCAGTGGTCGTTGTCATTGTCATGATCTTGACTGGGAAAACACAAGGACGGATCCTTTTCTGGCTCCTGAAAACTACATGAACGGGAAGGCTAAGACAAGTGAAGCCCCAGCACCTGGCTTCCTGCATCAGCTCTGCCCAAATCCCCTTTCCTTCCCGGCTTCATGGCAGAAGGAGCCGCAGCCCTGCTGGAAAAGGCCTCCTGGGGCAAGCAGAATCCACTGGGGCTGGCTTGTCAGAGGAAAGGCAAAACCAAGTCTTCATCCCCTGCCCTGCCATCAGAGCCCCTGCCAGAGCCCTGGCCCCTGGAAGCAGGGGTGGGAGAAGTAGGACAGGGTGGGTGAGAGACGTGGACATTGCCTGGGCCTTCATGCTGGGGGTGCCACCTCTGCACGGCCGTATTTTTTCAGGTTGCCTGCTGCTTATTAATTAGTATTTCCTTCAACTTGCCAGGCGAGCTCATCTGCATGGTGTTGGGGGCATGTGGGGCCATCTCATGAGGTGGTAGTTGAGCCCCTTGGTGTTAGAGCCCCCAGGTGGGGGTTGGGGGTCTTAAAGCCATGCTGATTTCTTTCAGAAAACATTCAGATGCATTCGTTTCTCTAGTCCATCACTCATTACTGCATATTGACAACTAGCTGTGGAGCCCCCACTGTGGGCCTGACAGAGTTCTAGGCCCAGAGGTCATATGGTGAATAACATTTGTCTAACCTCTGCTCTTAAGGAGCTCCCTGGCTAATGGGAGTGACAGCCGTCTTAATGATCTTACAAACAATGTTTAATTACAAATACCAAGAAGTAGAAAGAGACAGGAGACCCTGCCTTGGACCCCATAGGGCTGGTTTCTCTGGGAAGGAAAGTTTGAGCCAAGAGCTGAGGGGTGAGGAGGTGTTGCATGAAGAGCTGAGGAAGGGAGGTGGTCACGTGGGAATAGCATCCAGACAGAAGAGCAGCACGTGCAAAGGCCCTGTGGCAAGAGGGAACCTAGCACATGCAAGGAAAACAAAAGCAGTGTAGCTGAGGTGGAGAAAGTGGTAAAAACAGGAGGTCAGAAATGGGGCTCCAGTGGGAAGGGGTAAGGGAGGGAGAATCAGGGCACACAGCACATGATAGGATGGGCAGTGGTTTTGGTCTCTGGCCTAAAACAGTGGAAACACTGAAAAAGTTGAACCAGCTGAGTGATGTAATCAGATTTTAACCAGACCTGGGATCTGCAATCCAAGCTGGAGTCCCCAGTACAGCACGAGACTAGGGGCGAGTCCCTGCATCATTCCAAGTCAATTCTCACTTTTATGAAGTGGGAGCCGACAGAGGAACCTTATGGACCTGTACCATTTACTTGAGCATCTACTTAATGTCATGCCATGTGAGTATCATCTTCCTCACTATGGATGAGGAAACAGAGGCTCAGAGAGGTGAAGTGACTTGCCCAGGGACACACAGCCAGAAAACACCAGAGGTCGATATGTACCCGGGGAGTCTGTCACTATCCCAAACTCTCACTGCGTGGTCCCGAAATGTGGCTAGGTTAAGCAGAGGGATGGAAAGTGGGCAGAATGAGGTGTGGAAGGGCTGCCTCTGCCCTAATTCTCTCTTCTCCAAATCTGGCTTCATTGGATGCACAGGGAAAAAGACCACGGGAGTCTCTATGCTTGTGTCTGTGTGTCTACAGGTGCATGTGTATGTGAGCATATGTCTGTGTATGTGTGCATGGTTGTGTGTACACGTGTGTGTGTGTCTGTGTGTGCATGCATGTGTGTGTGCATATCTCTGTGTGTGTACATATGTCCGTGTGTGTGTGTGTGTGTGTGTGTGTGTGTGTGTAGGTCTAGTTATTTTTGGCAGCAAGGGAACTTAATTAAGAATTGAGTTCACAGCTTTCCCACTGAGAGTTAGCTGGGTGTGCAGGGTGGAGAAGGGTGTAGAAAGCAGAGCGGACTGCGGACAGTGACACCAAAATAATGAAGTGGAACCTTAGGGCTTTCCAGGGAGGAAGGGAGGGGGCACGGATGCTATTTTGGGCCCTGGTCATGCATCACAAACCCAGTGTGCTAACATTCTGGATTCACAGGCAGAATTCTTTCTGAGTCTGAGTTGGAGCAGAGGCCGGCAGGCCACTGCCCTTGGCTATGGCAGAGACTGTGTCATTGGATAGCAGGTGTTGAGACAGGGGCCGTTCTGGAAGGAGCCCTGGACCTGGAGCCCACGCCCTTACTCTGGCCACTCCGTTTATCTCCACCTGCCATCTTCTCTTCTCATCTGGACCTTTCCCTGTGGCTTCCTGAGCTCTGGACACCATGGGTCCTTGCCCTATCTTTAACACTTCAGAAAGTTTCCTGGAACAACCATCCAACACAGGCAGCTATGCAATGAATCCAGTCCAGACACAGCTTTTATGTGACCTGTACTGTCAAAAAATTGTGAACCTCTATTGTGAGGAGGAGATTGCATGTAGAGAGCACAGCTAGGGGCTGGGCCTTGATCTAAGGGCTGGGTGGGGCAGTGGGAAGAGGGCAGATGCCTAGGCAGACCAATGGCAAGCATTGCACAGCAGTGACATTACTGGATAATGATAAGAGCCATGCAGGGGGATCAGTGAGAGGGAGAGGGTAGGGACCTTACCCTGGGTGATCAGGGAGTCTTCAAGTTTGAGGAGGCCTTCAGGGGAAGGAGAGGGAGGCATTTGTCAGAGGGAGGACCTGGTTCAGGGAGACCAGCGAGTGCTCAGCTTCGTGGGTCTAGAGCTCAACACACAAGTGAGCAGGTCACAGAAGGACTGGGACAGGTAGGGTCAGAGGACAGTCATCTTGAAGGCCATGGACTTTGGCATGACGGCCAGGGGTCCACAAGGTGGGGAGAGCGTGTGGTTGTCAGTGCGACCTCATTGTTCTTAACTGGTTGCTGACTTGAATAAGAACCACTCATGGGAGGTGGTCCAGAAACAACTTTATTTTTGTCTCTTGCATTAGATGGGTGGTCCCTGTGTTTCTCCGGGGTAGGGGTAGTAGAGACAGGCATAAGCCACTTAAGTCCCCTGATCACAGCTTTAGTTCTGGAAATAACAATGTCTGCTCACCCATGCACTCACCAACACTTTCTCATATCCCAGCAAGGTGGAAGTAGGGAGAGGGAAGGGGAAACAATGGTTTCTACATGACAAGTGGCTTTGCATTCGCTGGCTGGCACAGGGGGTAAAGCTGACTTTTCCCATGAGAGTGCTTCTGTGGGTTCTCAGGAGGCTCCTGTGTTAGAACCCCCGGCTATATCCCCTAGAATGGGGATGTCTCGTCTTTGGCCTTCTGCTCTCTCCTTAGGCCCCAGTTTCTGGACCATCTCTGCATTCAGTGCTAGCTGCCTCTTCTAGGAGATCCTCTCAGCAGAATGTAAGGCCACTCCCAGGTGGTCTTCTGTGCTGCTGGGACCACATCTGGCCTAAGAGAGCACCCATGTATTCCTTGGTCGGTTTTGAAGAAAGTCGGTTAGATCACTAACCACCACCAGCACCATCATCAACATTACCATCATCATCACTACAACCACCGTCATCAATGGTGCATCAGCCAAAAAAAAAAAAAAAAAGAAAAAGAAAAGAAAAGAAAAAATAGGCATGCTGTAGTTTGCTGATTCCTGACCTAAACAGACTTCAGAAATACTGTTTATCCCACGCATGAGAATGTGACAGCCATGCTGTTTTCTATCTCAGGTCACAAATCCACCTTGCTATAGAATCTCAGCCCATGCAAATACTCACACCTACGCAAAAGCAGAGAGACTAACAGTGATTCCCAGTAAACATCACTTTTGCTTTGATAATCACTGCCTTTCTGCCATTCCTAAGACCACCTTAGGAGAAAAAAACCTAGTGGCAGTGGTGGGGGCTAGGAGACAGCCAACTAGGATGTAAGATTAAAAAGAAAAAAGAGTTCCCAAGAAACACCTTCTCTCTGCTGGAGAAGCTTGTAACTGTCTCTTTAAGTCATTTCAGATGCTCTGAAGGTTTGAGGTCAGAGAACTCCTAGATCTTCAAACCTTGAGGCAGAGATATCTTCTGACACAGCTGCCCTGGCCTTGTCCAGCTTTCCAGAAGAGCTGCAGGGATCTGCCAGGATGAGTCTTCTTTGTAAGTTAAGTGACTTCGGTGATTCTTGCTGATGGCAGCATCTTGGAGCCATCAAAGACCTAGGGGCAGCAACTGTGAGTTTGAACACCAGAGCCACCATCTGCCTGACCTTGGGCAGGCACTTGGCCTTTTGAGCCCATTTTCACATGGCACAATGGGTGAATAATACTTGCCTTCTGAGGGGGGTTGCAAGAATTAAGTGAAATAATACATGGCCTGTACCAGTTTCTAAAATATTGGTGGATTTGGTGGAGATATAAAAATGAGGCCTCCTTTCTCTCTCATTCCTGCTTTCTGCTGTGTTGTTAGAACTTCTTTTCCATCCTTTGTCAACATCTCTGGCAGATGATGGTACTCAGGAGTTCCCTTTCCTTGGATCCATCTCAGCCTGTTTTCTTTTGATTTCTCTCCATCGTAAAGCCACTGAATGCCCTCATTTATTCATTCAACAATATATGCTAGCATCTGTTTCATGCCCTGTAGCATAGAAGGCTAGTGGACAAGTTCCCAGATGTCTCAGAGCTTGGGGTCCAGGAAGGCAGTTACACCATGCCAACCAAGTGGGGCCCTCAGATGTCCAAGGTTAGACTGTCCTCGAGGGATTGCTAAGAAGGACAGAATTGGCACCACCAAACCACCCCATGCCTATCCTACACCTCCCTGGCTCCATTAACCAGAAGAGAAGAAGGCAAGGATGAAGACATCTTTGGAACTTTGAGCCATCGTCTGAGTTCAGGGTGCAAGGGCTTCATCCCTCTTCCTCCAGGACCCAAATATGTGTTCCAATGAGAAGGCTTCCAACACCCTCTGGACAGAAGGCATCAAAGCCAAAGTGTTAGCCAAAGGAGTGGTGATGAACAGAAGACTGAGGGGAACAAGAGCATCCAGTGAGAAGAGACTTTTGTCCTCTTCTCTCTCTCTCCTCCTTCTTGGCCTTAAAAGAGGGAGCAGACAGCAAGTGTCTGCTTAAAACAGCGCAGATTTATTATTATTGATATGAGATATGAGATAGTCCAAAACATGTCATTCTGGGCTAAAAGCAAAGTGTTGGCAGGATTATGTTCCTCTGAAACTCTAGAAGAGAACTATATCCTTGCTTTTTCCAGGTTCTAGATGCTTCCTGCCTGGCTTAGCTTATTGCCCCTTCCTCCATCTCCAAAGCAGCCAGTTGCATCTTCACATGATACTAATTCTTCTGGCTCTTTCTCTTACTTTTAAGGAACCTTGTGATGACATAGGGCTCATCCAAATAATCCAGGATAATCTTCAATTTAAAGTTAGTGGATTAGTCGGGGCACCTGGGTGGCTCAGTGGATTAAGCCTCTGCCTTTGGCTCAGTTCGTGGTCTCAGGGTCCTGGGATTGAGCCCCACAATGGGCTCTCTGCTTGGCAAGGAGTCTGCTTCCCCCTCTCCCTCTGCCTGCCTCTCTGCCTACTTGTGATCTATCTGTCTGTCTGTCTCTCTCTCTCTCTGTCAAATAAATAAATCAAATCTTTTTAAAAATAAATAAAAAAATAGAGTCAGCAGATTAGTAAATATTCCCATCTGCAACCTTAATTCCATTTTGCCATGTAAGATCACATATTCACAGGTTCTGGGGATTAGGGTGTGGACATCTTCAGGGACCATTTTTCTGCCCGTCACACTGTGTAATGGGCATCTCAGACTTGACAGGTCTACATCTAAACATCCACTCTTCCCCACTCTACAAACCAACACCACCCACAACCAGCCCAGTCTGAGCTGATGATGAGTCCATCCCTTCGGTTTCCAAAGTCACAGAGACTTGGCTCCCCTCTTTCCCATATCTTGCCTCCGATCTGCCAGCTACTCCGGTTGTCTCTATCCTTAGAGCTTCTCTCTTCCCACCAGTCTGAACCAGCTATCACGTGGTCTTGCCTGGAAGATTATAAGAGCCTCCTCTGGCCTCCCTGATTCTACCCGTGCCCCTACAGTCTAGTCCCAGCAGGACAGCAAAAAAGATTCTTTGAGAACCTAGACCAGATCCAGTGGCTCTTTGTAGGTAACCTTATCTACCTCCTATACTTACTGAGACAGAGTCAGGAATCAGAGATGGAGATCAAAGTGCTGCATTATTACTGGAAAAGCTGTGCCAGAGGACTTGGCTTCGGTGTGACAAATGGTTTGTTAAACCCTTCAATTGAATTTACTTGCCCAATTTTCAGGCGGAGCTCTGCTAAGATAGCCAAGCAAGTAGATGAAAATACTCTCTTCCTGAAGTCAGGCAGATGTGAAGGAGTGAGAGGTGACAGGTCTGAGACAGCAGCATCTCCCAACCTTCCCACTGGGAGGAGAGAATGAAGGGTGGAGAACGGGGCCATGAGTCCCCCGTGGACGTCCTTTCCCCGAGAAGCAACACAGATTCCTTGTCATTTCCTACTGATGATTTGGTATGAGGGTGATTCATTGTCATGGCCCAGAGAAAGGCCCATTTCTACAGCTGGAGTTGTCTGGGAAGCCAGATGGATATGGACTGTGGGGGCACGGATACGAGAGGATGTTGTGGAAAGCTGACCCTCTATAATGTATGCCTAGCAATGCTGAACTGACCCCCATGATTCCCACCTCCTGAAAGTCACACTCTGGTGTAATCCCCTCTGACTGAGTGTGGGATGGACCTAGTGGCTTGTGTCTAATGAACAGAATATAGCAAAAATGATGGAACGCCACTTCTAAAAGAAGATTAGATGAGACTTCCGTTTTGCACTTGCTCACTTCCTTCTCCTTCCTCTCCTTCCCCTTCCCCTCTTCTCATATGTCTTCTTCTTCTTCCTCTTCCTTTTTCTCTCCTTCTCCTCCTTCTCTTTCTTCCTTTTCCTCTTCCCCTTCCCTTACTTCTCTTCCCCCTCCTCCTCCTCCCCCTCCTCCTCCTCCTCTTCCTCCCCCTCCTCCTCTTCCTCCTCCTCCTCCTTCTTCTTGCTGGCTCTTCCCTCATGCTTCACCTGATGAAACAAGTATCACGTGCAATCCACATGTCAACAGCCGGTGAAGAACTGAGGCCCTCAGTCTAACAACCCATGAGGGACTGAATCCTGTCAACCACTGTGTGAGTGCACTTAGTGACAGATCCATCCCTAAATGAGCCTTGAGATGTCTACAGCCCAGGAGGACCTTGACTGCATCTTGCGAGAGACCCGAAGCAGAGGCCCTTACTAATCTCTAATCCGTGCCCAGATTCCTGACCCACAGAAACTGACATAACAGATTATGTTATTTTAAGTTATTATGCTTTGGAGTAGTTGGTTACGTAGCACTGGTTAACTAACACATAATTCCGTAGCACAGTGCTTGGCACATGATGCACATAAAACGAACACTATTTTTGTTACCTCTGACTCCAAAACCACTTCCCCAGCTATTTCTCAAGAGTTCCTGAGAGATATTTCTAAGGCTAGAATTCGTTTCCAAATATTTTACTTTCTTTCGTTCTCAGCTCTCTGTGAGTCGCAGAAAGCTGAGTAACGGAGGGTAGAGAAATGTCCTTCTTTCCTCTAGCTTGAGAGGCACCAAGAGGCTGAAACTGAAGAGAACTGGTATTTTTCCTTCCTCCTGTGATTTTGCTGGTCCTGAATTTCCTACTCACCCCATGAATTTAGCTGCAGCCGGAATTCAACCCTTGCTGAATAGCTCTAAATTGGTGCCAGATAAAAACAGCACGGCCCACATAGAAACAAGCCTCCCATCTCACAGTTGCCATAGAAATAAGGGAACAGGTGACTCATAAGAAAGCTTTGCCTGGATCTTGGTAAACGGACCCAGCCTTGATGCCTGGGAGACTGCTCACACCCAACCCCCCCGCAGAGCTCTTTTCAGATGAACGATTTCAAGAAACCTGGCTCCACTGGGTCCCCAGGAATGTTGTGCATAAACTCTTAAGACAAACCGTGCTCTAAAAGTATCTGTTAAGTTATTCTTTATTAACTAGTAATAATTTTCCTTGGGGACCCACCCCATCCCTCTCTGGGCTGTACCCGTGATTTCTTCCAGACGGGCACGGGGCCCACGCTTGCCAGCAAGGCTTCATTCTGGGATCCGGTTGTGTCTACTCACTAAGAGAAGCATTTTTAAGCAGCAGAAACAGAATTCAAGTAGGTGAATGCTTGGGGCCGCCGTATCAGAATAACATCCCTAGAAGAAACAGAGATAGCACAGAAACATACTAGAAAGAAAGGGAGAGACAAAGCTTCCCCCAATACCACCTGAACATTTAGATCCACATGTTTCTGACCAGATTTTTAACCCTACACTCATTGGTCCCGAGAATCAGCCAATTTCATTTCTGCTTAAGTCTGTCTGGGTGGGCTTTCTGTCCTTTGCAAAGGAAAGAAAACTGTTCTGGGTTAAATCAAAAGATATTTTGAAATCCTAACCTCCAGTTCCTCAGAATGTGACCTTACTTGGAAATAGGGTCATTGTAGAGATCATTCCTTGAGGATGTGAGGTCCCAGGAGGACACTGCCGTGTGATCACCGAGGCAGAGATTCAAGTGATGTGGCTGCAAGCCCGGGCACGCCCAAGGTCCCCAGCCAGCACTAGAAGCTGGGAAGAGGGAAGGAAGGATTCCACACAGAGTTGAAGGAAGAGCATGACCCTGTTCACACCTTGATTTCAGCCTTCTGGCTTCCAGAACCAGGAAAGAATGAGTTTCTCTTGTTTTAAGTCCCCCACTGTATGGTACTCTGTAAATGTGGCAGTCCTGGGAAGCTTACCCAACACCTGGCTGAGAGAAACATCACAAAAGGAAGCCCAGCCCTGGAACCAGTCTGAGATGGGGTTCCTTGCCTTCTGTCTGTCTCTCTCTCTCTAGCTCTCTCTGGGTAACTTCTTCACCTTCATTGCCTTGTCTGTGAAATGAAGAGCCAATTGCCCCCATGGTGCTATGGCATGTGCTTGGGGTGATGTTCGAGAACAGACACATCAGTGCCCATTACTCAACAACTCTTCACTGAAAGAAACATTAGGGGTATGTGCTAAAGGATCTCAGTTGTTGTTTCCTTTTTTAAAGATGTATTTATTTATGAGAGAGAGAGAGAAAGAGAGAGAGAGAGAGCACGTGTGTTGGGGAGAGGGGCAGAGGGAGAGGGAGAGATTCTTAGGCAGACTCCCTGCTGAGTGCTGAGCCCGACATGGGGCTCGATCTCAGGACCCTGAGGTCAGCACCCGAGCCGCACCCAGGCTGGGATGCCTCACCAGCTGCACTACCCAGGCGCCCCTGAGGGGATCTCATTTTTAGAAATGACTCACTCCTCAGTTTTTGTCTCCTTTCTGTTCATTTGGGAGTATATTTAGGTACCATTTAGACCTCTTTTTCTTGACTGCATCTCTATTTCCGAGGATCTTCTCGATGGGATTTCCTATCACGTCCCTGTCTCATCTCTCAGCAAATGCTGTTTCTTTTCATTCCGCCCAAACTCAGCCTTCTTCACGCGGCGGGTGACTGACAAGCGAGCTGTCAGACTGAAAGACGCCAGCAACGGGACTCGAGTCCTCGACTGGAGCTTTAATGTCTCTGGGCCAGTTACTGACAGCAAGAAAAGGAAGACAGAAACACAACTTTGGGCCCTTTCTCCAACTGTTTAACTATTTGCATAACCTCATTGCTCTTAATTGGGGTGGGGGGTGAGAGCACTGAGACTGGGGCACTCCACATTCTGGGCCTTGCTGCGAGGCTGGGAGGGGCTATGCTTCTTGGGGAGTTGGTAGAATGGGACATTCTGGCAATGGGCATTTCGTGGGAGGGGAAGAGGGAAGAGAATGGGGTAGGGGGAGTCCACACCAATAGAACTGCTAGACTATGGTTTAAAAGATTGTGATTCCAGAGGGATCTATCCATATTCCTCTAATGTGAGCCACTTCAAAAAATCTTATGACACTGCGTTATTTTTTTTTCTGCCCTCGCCAGTCTCTCTCCCTATCCTCAACATTTTACAAAGGAGCAACCCACAGGTAAATGACATCAGCAGGCTCTAACCATAGTTTTGCAGCTGTTTTTTTTTTTTTTTTTTTTTTTTTAACTGATCCAAACCCATCTGGACAGACTTCATCATTTTCCCCTCTGCTGTATGTCAAACCAAGCACAAAGTTCTGAGATCAAGTCTGTTTGTGCAACCAACTGATGGGGGCACTGCTGAGGCCTGATTGGTTGGAACACCAGTGTGTAGGCTGTAGAAATCATTTGATAGCAATTACATTTGTGTGTGTTTTATATTCCATCTGCCTTCTTTCTTTTCTTTTTTTTTTTTTTTTCATTTTTGTGTCACTACTGTTCTCAGCATAATTCAAGCTGGCCAGGCCTCCTTGTATCTTTTTTTTTTTTTTTTTTTTATTTGTTTGATAATTTATGGCACCGGGGTGGCTCAGTTGGTTAAGCGACTGCCTTCGGCTCAGGTCATGATCCTGGAGTCCCGGGATTGAGTCCTGCATCAGGCTCCCTGCTTGGCAGGGAGTCTGCTTCTCCCTCTGACCCTCCCCCTTCTCATACTCTTTCTCTCAAATAAATAAATAAAATCTTAAAAAAATATATTTTTGTTTATTTATTTGAAAGAGAGAGAGAGAGAGAACACAAGCAGGGGCAGAGGCAGATGCAGAGGGAGAGGGAAAGGAGAAGCAGACTGCCCACCGAGCAGGGAGCCTGATTCGGGGCTTGATCCCAGGCTCCTGGGATCATGCCCTGAGCCAAGGCAGACGCTTAATGGATTGAGTCACCCAGGTGTCCCAGGCATCCTCGTATCTCTAGATCTTATAGTCACGAGCCACCACTCTCTGGCTTTAAGAAAAGTAGACTCTTTCATTAGATTTCTGCCTGTTTAGGAGGGCTTACATACGCACGACTTCTCTGCCCCAGGTCCTACAACTCAGACACAAAACTCAGTGCCAGAATTAGTGTCCAGAGGAAACCCACTTAGGTGAAACTGTTTGAGAATCCCCATAAATCTCAGTGAAGACGTGTGGGTCATAGATTTCCAGACAGGGCTAACACTCAGCCACTGCCTCTGCAGTGTTTTCTCGTATCTCCACATACGATGAAAACACATTTCTTAACCTTTTTCATTCATAAAAGTTAAGGAAAGTTCTTTTGTGGCTTAAATCTTCTAGGGGGACAGGGGTCTCATCCTCCACCCTGTGGGGCCCAGCAAGGTGCAATTAGATGCTTTCTTCTAGAGAAATATCAGTGAACCAAAATGTCTCCATTTTTATTGACACATTAGGAAATATATCCCTGTTTGAGTGCTAGAGCTGTTGTAATAAAATATCTGGTGGCTTAAACAGACATTTGTCTCACAGTTCTGGAACTTAGACATCTTAGATCAAGACGTTGGCAAGCTTTGTTCCTTCTGATGGTTGTGAGGGAGGATCTGGTCCAGGCCTCTCTCCTCAGCTTGTAGATGCCTGTTTTCAAGTGCATTCAATGCTCTCTCGGCTAAGTGTCTATCTCTCAATTTCCGCTTTGTCTAAGGATCCGGCTATAAGGGATCTGGGCCTGCCCTAATGACCTGATTTTAACTTCATTACTTTTCTAAAAACCCTATCTTCAAATTAAGTTATATCCTGAGGTACTGGGGATTATAACATCCACATGTGAAGCTGGAACGGGACATAGCCGTCCCATTTTCCAGTTCGAAAAATTCTGCATATGAAATGCCTCAGATTTTAATGGAGAAAGTTGAAAGCACGTGTCCATGTCTGTAGTGGTCTCGGTGCCAGCAGTGAATCGAACTCCATCTTAGACCAGGACAAGGAGTTGTGTCTCCCTGTGAAGGCCTTACTCACCTGAGATCCTGACCACGAGCACGGCTACTTTGCCAAAGTTTATGGGGGAAAGCAGGATGTTAGCTTTTGCCTTTTGAGTTCTTGTGGCTGCACAAATGATTAAAATCTGGCTCACCAAAATTTAAGTAATTAACACCTTTGGTGATGCTCTCCAAAGGGATATCAGCTTGACTGAATGTGAGAAACTTTTAATTAACTCTGCTTGTTGGCAACACAGGATTTCCCTGTTAGCGTGGGCTTGTAGAGAGGTGTTCCATTATGTTCCTAAATATGTGGTCCCCTTGCTGAACTAGGATGGATCCACACCCTGGATCTGCCATATAAGAAATGAAAATGACTCCAGATGGTCTGGGAGGAGGGATTCCAGTGTAGACCGGGTTTATACCATAGAGACAGCGGGGCTGGGACATGCGTTTTTCCCTCTGTCCCCACCCAGCTTAGCTAGCACCATTCCATGGGCCAAAGTCATGCTGGGATTGCAGAAGTTACATTTGGTTTATCAGGGTGAACAGTAGACCCACTTATCATAGCTATAAGAGATGCATTATTAGCTACCTTTAACAGGAAGAAAAACTCAGCCTTAGAAAAGTTAAGAGACTTGCTAGAGGTCCTATGACTTTAAGCAACTGAGCCAGAACAAAGACTTAAGATTTGACGCCCCCAAAGTTCTTCTGGCCATATACTAGGGGCCTGCTGTTCCATTCTGCCTGGATGATCTTCTGCGGATCATCATTCCTTCATGCTTGGTCATTCGGCTCAAGGCTGACTTCACCTATGCCACCAGGAGGTTGGGTTGGACACATGACCCAGCTTAGTCAATGAAAGTCACGGCGGTTGGTTCTCATGCACACGTGACTCAAATGAAGCTGATGAAATCTGACTGAAGGGCCCTGTTCCCATGCTGCGTTTGGAGCTGTGGGTGGTCATTCTCACCTACAGTTAGGAAAAGCCCATCTAAGAATGAAAGAGAAATGAAAGAGAATGAACGAGAAAATGGTCATGGCTAAAATCAAAATTATCCCTAGACTTTTCAGTTAAATGAGCCAATAAATGTTCTTTTTCCCTTAAGTTTGTTCCAATTGAGTTTCTGGTATTATTTGTGCTTTAGAGAATAGAGATGAATCCAAGTCCTTGCACCACATTGGGTAGTGGCAGAGGGAACAATCTAGTGCATCGGGAACACCAGGGGCAAAGGATGTTTGAACTCAAGTGCACACTAATGATTTGGGGACTTGGGGACCTGTCTTGTGGTTGGGACATGCCAGCAGGGGGCTGGGATTCTTATAATTGGGGAGCCCAATCAATGTGGACCCCAGTCTCACCTTAACTGATGTGTCAGATTTCACACGCTCAGTTAAAAACAAATTTGTTGCTCTAATAGTTACAACAGGCAGGTCCACATCACTTTCTGTCTTCCCAAGAAAGCCTTTTCCTCCCAAGCACTCTAACACTCCCTCAATCAATAAGTTGAAGAATTCCTGGGTCCTCACTGAAGTTCAAGGGCTCAGCCAAGAGAAAAAAGAAACTAAAAAAATTGAATATCCAAGTGAAACCCATTCATGTGTTTGGGTACAATCACTATGTCCAGTCATCGTCCTAGTTATTTTACGTATTTTGTTACAAGATAAAATATCTTAAAACCTTTTCATGCATGGTCTCTGCTTTTTTATATTTTATTTTTGTAATTCTTTTAATATTTATGAAGATGTGTCTGTTTGCCTCTGGGATTGCCTTCACGTTACCATCTTTACATGATGCCTGCAGTCACCTTTTTCCTTTAGACAGTGTCTGATGGTTCTCCACTCTGAGCAGTATGTGTTAGACGGCAGGCTCTGCCTCTTCCATCCCCCACTCCTTCACCAGCCACTTTCTGTCTGCAGAGTGATCTTACTTATGCTGAACTTTCCATTCTTAGGTAGACTTAACCTTCTACTGTTTGGTATGTCAGCTTGAAGTGATGTTCTTTGATTCTCTCATCCGTTACCTTCAAGGTAATAGATAGCTAACACCACTCCCTGGCCATTCCACAGTGAATGGATCCCATTCTCCCTCTTACTTCCGCCTTCTTCCATTTTAAAAGTTGTGTTATTTTTCTTATGTCGGGGTATTTAACACATGCATTTCTTCTTCTCCCCGTACTCTAGCCTGCTCTGTTCATGTTAGTTCTACTGTTCCACACCTTCGGTGCTTCCCAGCATTCATTTGCCCAAGCTGCTTGGGTCAAGTTTGATGTTTCCAAGGGTACAGTTGTCCCCCAGCTCTTGCATATTCAAACTATTCTTTCTCTCTCCATGAAACTTGAAGTTGAACTGTATTCAAAATCCTTAACTCATTTTTTCTCTTCCCATGTTTGTTTTCTTTCTTTCTTTCTTTCTTTTTTTTTTTTTTGTAAGAGATTTTTATTTATTCACTTGAGAGAGAGTGGGAGAGAGAGCACAGGCAGGGGCAGGAGCAAAGGGAGAGGGGGAAGCAGACTCCCTGCTGAGCAAGGAACCCAATGTGGGGCTCCATCCCAGGACCCTGAGATCATGACCTGCGCCAAAATCAGATGCTTAACCAATGGAACCACCCAGGTGTCCCACTCTTCATGTGTCTTGTGGATGTACTCTTCTATGTTTATGTTCTTGAGAAAATCAATGACAACTTGATTTTTTTAAAAATTTTTGGAGAAAACCTTGTGGTTTGTTTGTTTGTTTCTTTGTTTGTTTTTTGACTGGAGGTCCAGCGAATACTTTTTTCCTTACATTGAAAGACTGACAATTGTATAAGGATGTTTTGTGTTTAGGGTCTCTTCGCCCATTTTCCCTAAGGACGTGTTCTGCCCTTGTGATACGGAGATGCAGGTCTTCACTTCAGTATAGTGTTCTTGAATCAAAGTTTTAAATATTATATTCAAGGGTTTTGTTTCCCTTTTTCTGGAAGTCCAGTTCTATGTATGCTGAATCTTCTTTGAATATCTCCTATATCTCAACCTCCTCTCTGATCTTTTTATCTGTATTTCTGATTCAGGTTCTCAGCTCTGCTCACTTCTGTACTCCAGGACCCATGACATTGTTGAGGTATCTTTACCTTCCCTCCTTTCCCTTAAAATTTAGTCTGTGTTTCTGAAATGATTTTGTTTTGTCAGTTACCTTCTTACGTATTTCTAGGAGTTTTTACATTTCTGTTTTGTGGTGTCCTTTTATAGATATTTGCCACTGCTTATATAATTTTTTTAAAAGATTTTATTGATTTATTTGTGACAGAGAGAGAGTGAGTGCACAAGCTGGGGGTGGGGCACAGGGGAAGAGAGAAGCAGACATGAGATCCCATCCCAGGACCCTGGGATCATGCATGACCTGAGCCAAAGGCTGATGCTTCACTGACTGAGCCAACCAGGTGCCCCTGCTTAGATAGTTATTTTAAAATTTAGGTTAGAGGTGCCTCGTTAGCGCAGTAGGTAGCACGTCAGTCTCATAAAATTTAGGTTAGAATATTACACTTCAGTGTTCTCTGCTTCTTCATGAGATTTTTCTGGTGTTCTTGTGCCTCTGGAAATGTTTTTATTCCCATTTTTCTGTCATTTTTCTTACAAAATCTTTGACATATTACTTGCTTGTTTTTCATATTTGAGTGTGTTGGATTTTTCTGAACTAGTTATTAATGGTGGTTCCCATGGCAAAAGGAGTAGAGGAAGAGGTGTTTGGGTGAGTTTTCTATTTTCTCCGTTCAAAGATTCTCTATTCTACAGTGAGAAGGTAGGATTTTCTTTTTTTTTTTGGTTTTTTTTTTTTTTTTTTTTTTAATATACAGCATCTCTGTGTTGAGATTTAATTTCTTCTGAACCTCTTCCTTCTCTTGTACAGAAAAGTGGAGTGATCAATCTTCCCATTTGGTCTAGGAAAGAGGGGGTTCCCAGGATAGGAGGTTTTCAATATGAAAATTGAGATAGTCATAAGCAAAAAAAAAAAAAATTGATGAAAGTAAAACCGGTGTACTCCCATGACCAACTATCTCTCTGGTCCTGTTTCCTTCCAACCGCTTCCCTTTTGCTCACCCACCACATTTAAAACCAGATCTCAGTGCTTCCCAAACTGAGGGAAGGTCTCTCTCCTGGTGAACCTTATTGATGTGGTGTGGCTTCTGTCACTGTTGGGCCCCTGCTTCATCCTTTGTTCTTCCACAAAATCCCCATAGTTGTCCCTGCACTGGTCCGGATTTGGCTCTAGCTCTTGTCAACTCAAATCCATGCTCCTGGAGTCACGTGTAAGTTGAAGTTTGTGGTCTTCTCTTCCTCCTTCTTCAACTACAACCCTTGTAGACTAGGGGTGATGGTGGTGGTGATGGTTATTGTTGTTGTTATTATTGTTTTCTCTTCCAGTTGGCCTGTGGGTTTTTATGAAAAGGTGGAAAAATTAAAATTTAAGATGGTCATCATTATCCTCCAGGAACCCATATGTCTAGAAAGCTGGAAAAATTGATGAACCTACCAAGGGGCCCCAAACTGCTCTCATTATGGGTGCTTCTGTTATACCTTTGCAGTTGAGCCTTGAGCTGCTCAAGCATCCTGCTTCACCAGTCCATCCGGTGATGACTCTTCAGTGGGCAGGCTCAGGAAGAACCATTTATCAGTCATCTTGTCATGCCAGAAACTGTGTTAAATACATTCATGCCTCCATGCCTTTGCTTATGCTGTTACTTCTGCCTCGAATACCCTTTGCCTACTTCTCCATCTGGAAAATATCTATGCATCCTTCAAATTCAGCTCAAATGTCAGCCTTCTTTATGAAGCTTCTCCACCTCCTTTCCCCCCATCACTACCAACTCATTCTCTCCTTCTGCTGCGCTATAGCATCACTTGGCTGAAATCCCCATATAGCAGTGGACCTAGCTTACATTCTGTCTCTTACCAGACATGGAGGTCCTCAAGGTCAGAGGATGTGTGTGATTCTTCATGTGCCCTAAACACCCAGCACAGTCCTTGGCATAGGGCATTTGTGCTCAAACCTTTATTGAATGAGTAAGTAAGTAAATAAAATAGCTTATGCCAGCCAGCCTTGCAGCTAAGACAGTCCCATGATGTAGAGAGCGATCACACAAAGCGTTTCTCGCCATTCACAAAGGCACAGCTGACATTGCAGACTTGGCCTCCAGTAAGGAAGCACTGGGTTCTTTTATTGTGCTTCACTATTATCTAAAAAAAAAAAAAAAAAAGAAGAAGAAGAAGAAAGAAAGAAACAATATGATGTTTCCTTAGTACTCCCCAAAGCGCACCAATCAGCATGCTAATCACCCTGAAGTGTCATCTGAATCTGCCAATTTCATAAATTTGCATATTTTCCAATCAGTTTCTCCTTCCCCTCCCCCCTTTCATTAGCTATTCTGGGAAGAGCTGAATTCCTTCCATATTGCTCAAACTGACTTGATTTTTATTTCTCTTTGTAAAGACAGATTTGTGAAATGATGAATTAGTCATTGCCAATTTCATGCGTTTACGCTCTGCGCCTTTACACCTTATATTTATTCAGCCCCATTCTCCCCTTCTGGCTCCAGATGGTGTGGCAATACAGCCTCGAGTGTGGAGGGGAGAAATCTCGTTCCCTCTCCCTCCCTCCTCCCACAGTTTCAGCTCCAGCTCCACTGTGCCAGGTTTGAATGGCGGCGCATCACCCTCTGGCGAATGTGGCTCCGTCTGTAGATTTCACAGCCTCTCAGGAGCGGGGAGATGTAAGCGAGACAATGGGAACTGTCAGATACGGGCTCTTTTCACTCCAGCCACTGTTCCCCACATAAAGCCACAGTGGGACGATATTTTGATATCTTCGCAGATACGGTTTTTTTTTTTGTTTTTTCTTTTTTCTGAAGGCTGTGGGCCACAAGTGTCTCAAGAGGAGACTGGCACAATGGAACTCTGGAACAAAAGAGTCAAGTCCTTAGATTTTGAAAAGCCAGAAGTCCTGGTGAGATCAAAAAATTTGGAACAATATGCCATTGGGCAAGCCAGCACTGTTTGCCACCTTCTGCCAGGAATGGGAGTCTAGATATATACGTGCAACAAGGACTAGGGTGGGTGAGGAGGGTCAGAGACAAAGATGTTTGTGAGCCCTGGGGGAGGAAAGAGACTATAAGTCATGGAAAACCCAGGTAAATCTAAGGGCTCTCTGAGAGTAGACAAGACCTAGTCCCTACTTGCCAGATAGGGTCCAGGGAGGTGGCAAGATTGTCCAGTAACATGTCACCTTAGCACAGTTAGATGAGAAAAGACAGAGATAAGCATGTGGCATCTCCTGTGATCAGAAGTTTTCCCATTCCCATGACAGAAGGACAGCTGATGGGCTAGGACCTGGAGAAAATGAGGAGTCATGAGTGAGGACAGCATGGAGGACACCAGTGACATGTGCAAAGGAGGACAGGTGAGGTTGTTATGGAGTGGTGGACACTGGGGGACACTCGGACCACACCAGCATGGACACAGAACTGACAACCCACTGCCCATGAAGCCACGGCCCTCCAGAAACCTTGAAGAACTCAGACACGTTGAGAAGACGAAGGAGCGAGAAAGCCCCCGACTTGGTTAAAGAGACCCTAAATTGATGAGATCATCTGGAATCATCTGGGCTTGAGATTAACCACAAGGGACTGGGGAACAGAGGCTGGAGATAGACATTAAGGCCAGTTTTGGAGCAACTAGAAGTTCATGTCTTGAATGTCTGTGTTCGGGCTTGGGTTTGGCAAACCCTCTGCTCCCTCTGGAGCAACAGGGCATGAGCTGATTGCAAAGTTTCTGTGAATCCTAGACTGCTGGCTCTCTCTGTAGAGATTCATTCTGGGCAACCACATGTTTTATGGTTCTGGACACTTTCTGCACTGACTTGGCCAGGGTCCCAAAGCCAGTGTGAAGGAGAGATGGATGGCCTTGGCCTGCAAGCTTTCCAACACCTCCAAATCAGATGGATCAAACAAGAAAAGCTAATCATATTTCTCAACACAGATGCCCACATGAAAACATTTTACAGGGATATTTTTAAACATCTGTGGCATGTGTACGTGAATGTGAGAGAGAAAGAGAGAGAGGGAGTTAATACAGAAAAATGAAAAGATGGAATGCCAAAAAGCTTCTAGAAACAAAGGGTCTTAAACTCCTTCAGCTAGTAGAGTCCTTGCAAGTCATAAGCTCATGACAGAGACCCGTGAAGAAGGGACATCTGGTCCAGGAATGATATTATTGGCAGAAATCTGACCAGTAATTTTATGTTACTTGTAAAGCTTAAATATAGTTAATTTGCAGGCTATGAAATATAATGAATTATAAAAGGAATGGCCAAATTAAGCCCAAGTGGGTTTCCTAAGTTTTCTCATTAATTTTCATTTGCTCTGTTTGCATCCCATATGCCACTAGTGTCCAATCTCCATAAAAACTGGTTTGAAGGGTAAGCGGAAAAGCGGTGCAAGAAGTGTCAGCCTTTGTTTTCACTCATTAGGCAATACGGGGGTGGGGAGAGGGTAGGAAAAACTAGATTGTTTAACTTTAGAAGCAATTTGATTTATTTTGGTAAGTCCTCACTGAGTGCAAGCAATAGGGCAAGAGCTCCAGTTGGCACTGGGGGAATCAAGGTGACCAAGTAAGGTCTCCAACCTGAGTACCCTCGTCACCCTGCATCTGACTGAACCTGGCTCATCAGGGGAGCCCTGTGGGTGGAAAATGACATTGGAGCAAGCGTGGTAACCTCAATGAGGCCAGAGTGGGTCATGGATGGGGCATCATCTGAGAACCATTCTTGTGATAGCTTCCACAGAAGGAAGGTTACGTCCCTGGATCTACATTCACAAAATCCTGGGGTGTGGCAGCTCCTGCAAGGACCAAATGACCACCCCAGTTTGTTCAGAAGCTGGAGGAGAGTGAGAACCATGCTATGTTAGCAAGCAAACCACAAAGAGAGTTTCATAAGAACAAGTTCTATAAACATTAGTTGTCTGTGCTTCGTCACACATTTTTACCAGTTTATCTTTACCGGGTTAGTGAAGAGCTTCTAGTTGAACTCCTACCTGAGCTGGTGCCATGCAGGGCTCAACAGACACGGAGTGGACAGAGGCAAGACTGTGAACAGTGTGAACAGTGCATCCCCATGGCTTCGACAGGCACATCTCTTTGCCCTCCAATTCAGGCTCCCCAGAGCTCCCCAGCTTGGGTCTGAGATGGTTTTTGGAGTCAACAAAATCCCAGGCACCTGCATTTTCAAAGAGTAGGCTTCACTTTCCCCAAAGGACCCACGCAGGGGCCAGTGACTGAAATCACACTCAATTTGAGGACAATATTTGGCTTATGTATTCAGACATGAGTCACTGTCCTCAAGAAACCCACTATCCAGTAGAGGAATGAAGAACTAAAGATTCTTCAATAATAAGTGAGAGTGGTATTTTCTGTAGTAGAGGGTTGTTAATTTTGTCTGGTAGGACATGTAAAAGTATCTTAAAGGAAGTTATGCCTAATCTAAGTTGTGAAGAGTGTATAGGAGTTGACTAAGTACAGAAAATATGCTGGAAGGGTGTTTCCAGTGAAAAAAACAGCATTTGCAAAGGGTCAGGGTCAGGAGAAAACAAGGTGATCTAAGCTGGAAAGGGGAGGTCAGGGAAGCCTAAGAGTCTTGGATGACTTCCCACTTGGCAGACCTAGTACTGGACAAATAAGGATTGGCTGGGATAGCCCTTCATAGAATCTTCCAGAGCCAAGCCAATGAAAGCCTGGCTGGCTCAGTGCTTCCATATCCAAGCCCTGGGCTTCATTCAGTTAAATGCACAGGTGTTCATATAAGCATGCCTTCCGTGCCCAGTCCTGGTGGCACAAAGACTAAACGGAACATGGCAACATGGTCATGGTCCCAGTTGTCAGCTTGCTGCCAGTCAAGAATAGGACAGAGTAAAAAAATGGGTCCCTGAGAAGTGGAGCATGAGGTGCAGAGCTGGGGCGAAAGCCAGTAATCCTGACAAGTGTTCCAGAGAGCAAGAAGTGCAAGTACGACCCACACCTGTACTTTCTCTGGGCCACTCTGTTTTCATGTGTTAAAAATGTAGATCCTAATATTACCATAAAAAGTGAGCTGTCAAAGAAAAATGAAGATTTCATGTCTTTCTTGAAAAATCGGGAAGTTCTAGCCACAATGGCCTAGGTGCCAACGTGGCCCACATGTTTGACCTCAGCTGCATAGTCTGGATCCGTTCAGATGGGGCGTGTCCACACCAGCCCGCATTACCCAGCTTTCTTCATTCATTCTCACCAGCACTGTGGTCCCTGAACCACCGGACTTAGCAATCCAAGACATACAAACCCCAGCTCAGGGCTTGCCATGTAATAGACCTTCCAGCAATGGAGACCAGTATAATAATAACAATAAGAATTACTATCATCTCCTGGTTTGCTTCATGGACCGACCCCTATGTTAGTCCCCAGCTGGTCTGAATATTTTCTCATGCTCTGAGACTCTGAGGACCCCTCCAGCTTTCATGCAAGCATTACAGATGCAAGTGAAAAATTCGAGAAGACCCTGGCCTGCCGTGACAGAGTCCATCAAGGACCGAGCTGGGGACACGGGGATATGGGGACAGGTTCATTATGGAAACAGCAAGCATTTGTTCCATGCTGGTCTCAGAAGAAAGGCAACAGCTGCAGGATAAACAGGGTGGCAGCAAAGACCCACACCCCACCTCGCAGCGGGCAGAGCGCGGCTCCAGCCCGGTTGGCATCTAATCTGTAGCAAATGAGCACATTTCTAATAGAGCCAAATATGGCTCCTTGCTTGGATCCTAGCTATCCAGACACCTGTTTTGCTCCATCTTCTCTGCCTAATCAGTGTCCCTGGGGAGCAGCTCAGCAATTAGGACTTTGCTACTACACTGGGGACTCTTATTCCTTTTTACCCCAATTTCCTCCCTCCATCTGGGTGTATGTCTGTATCCACCAAGCACTTCCAACAGCTGCTTGATCACTGTTTTATGAACATCCACACTGGGGAGCGCCGTGTTCCCCTGAGTATACTGTTGGTGGTGTGGAGAATGATTTTGGAGGGTATGTGGCTGAACATTTTCAGACTTGAACATGAATGAGTGTTATAGACTGAATTGTATTCCCCCCAAATTTGTGTGTTGACGCTCCAAACTTCACAGGGATTGTGTTTGGAGACAGGGTCTTTAAGGATCTAATTAGGTTAGATGACGTCATAACAGTGGGGCCATAATCCAATAGGACTTAGTGTCCTTATAAGAAAAGGAGTCACCAGGATTGTAGATGCAGTGGATAGACCATGGGAGGACATAGTGAGAAGGTGACCTTCTGCAAGCCAAGAAAAGAGGCCCCACTAGAATTCAACCCTGCCAGTGCCTTGAGCATGGGCTTCCAGCCTCCAAAACTGGGAAAATACATTCTGTGGTTTAAGCCATCCCGTCTGATGGTATTTCATTCTGGCGGCCCTTGAAAATGAATGCAATGTGTACCAGGAAAGAATAGATACTGTGCACATCAAAATGCAATATCAGGGGTGCCTGGGTGGCTCAGTCAGTTAGTTGAGTGCCTGAGTCTTGGTTTCGGCTCAGGTCATGATCTCAAGGTCATGAGATCAAGCTCTGCATCAGGCTCCACACATGGCATGGAGTCTGCTTGAGATTCTCTCTCTTCTCCCTCTGCCTCTCCACCCCCCACTCCCACGCATAAACAAACAAACAAACAAAAATCTTTTTAAAAACCTCAATATCATAGATGATATTGGTCAGGGTGATGTGTAAGTATTTGAGTTGAAGAAAAAATGTTAAAGAACTTGTAGGTACAGGAATAGCAAAATATTGTAAAAATGTTATCTAACTAATTGAAGATGAGTTGACACAGCTGCGTGGAAAGGTGGCTTGGATAAGGCAGCCCTGCATTTGTGACTTTAGGAAAGTCAACCTCTCTGAAGTCAGGTCCCCACTGGTCAAAAACAGCCAATAGAAGTTTGTCTTTAAATTTTCTTTTAACATGTCTATCATTTCCATGGACTGTGAGCATCTTGAGGACCATGCCCTTTATTGTATCATTGTAAATTCTTGGGGTCCATCCTATGACCTGCATCCAGCAGGATGGGAAGTAGAGAAGGACATGGGCTCTGCCACCTAATAGCTGTGTGCTCTTGGAGAAGTACTTAATCTCTCTGACACTCAGATTCCTCATCTCTAAAATGGAAGCGATAATAACACCTATCATGGAGTCTTGCTTTGAGAGAGAAGGAAAAAAATCCCTGCAAAGTACTTAGCACTGAGCCTGGCATATCTTAAAATGTTTATCATTAATATTAGGAAATTAGTTTATTAGTTCTACTAATATTAGTAAATTAGTAAATTAGTTCTTAGTAAATGCTAGTTGAATAAAAGAACAAGTGACTGTTTAGTTAAATGAATGGACTAGTAGTTGGTGGGTGAGTAGGAGAGTGGCTGGGTGGGTATGTGGGTGGAGAGCTGATTGGACAGATGGACAGATTTCTTTTTAATCAATTAATGTAGGTATATATTTATAAATTAGTTGATTGACAGGTCGTAGATGGATGGAAGGATGGACAGATGGATTTTTCAATCAATGAATGTATATATGTATTTATGAGTTAATAAATGAATTGATAGATGAGAAGGTACATGGATAGGTAAACTTTATGAATAAGGTGTAGTTATATAGGGTGGGTGGGAAGATGGACAGATGGATGGACTGTAACTGATCCATTTGAAACATCCTCTGCTTCTTTGCAGAGCTGAAGGCTCCAGCCTCTAACATAATGGCCAGAACATTAAGGATAGACAGTAAAGGTGGCCTCGGGAACAAGAGTTCTCCCTAACTGTTGAGTGGCAGTTTGAGACTTCCGCTTTTCAAGTACAAAGCCTGATTATGGGATTGTTGACAGTCCTCTTGTTAAAGACACAGAGTGAGAGGGTTGTTTTGTGTCAGGAGCTTTGGCATTTCCAGTGTTCCCAGACATTTCACTTCCCTCTTTCAGAAGCACATTTACTTCTAATCTGATAAGCAAAAACTCCTTGAGCAGCCATCAGACCCAGCCCCCAGGTACAGCGCTGTTGGCAGATAGGCCTTGGGTAATCTATCATACCTTTTTAGTTACCAAGTGCTACCCGAGAGATAACGAACCTTTCTATGGAGTCTGGGCAGGTTTTGAGGCAACTGGCAAACTCTCAAGAGAGTATTTGCCACAGGGATTTCATCAGAGCTCTAGTTTCTCTCAAATATACCAGCTAGCAATGGTCTGGGAGTCTCCAGAAGGCCCATGTTCTCAGGGAGCCGGCCGTGTGTGGCTTCTTCCAAACAGTATAGCCGGAGAGCCGGGGCATCCAATGGAGACAGTGTTACAGATCAATTCTCATGGACTCCTAAAGTTAAAAAAAATAAAAAATGTGGTCCATTATACATACCTGTTCTCTCTCTCCTGTTCCTTTGCTTTTTAATTTTCCCACCATTTCAGGGCTAATCTGTAGTCACAACTCGAGAATTCCACAGAGGCATTATTGTACTGCTAAATATAGCTTCTACCCACACCCACAGAGCAGAGGCCTGAGGCTTTCTGTGGAGGCCCCCATTCCTCCGTCCTCTGGTTTCCCCCCATCAGAGGCCATAACACACTCTACCTAGGGACCAGCCTGGGAATCAGGATGACCAGGCTTCCAGTTCTTGGGGCCCAGGGCTGCTAGTTCATCCCTCTCAGTATCTGTTTCCTTGTCTCTAAAATGGGATTAATAAATCCTTTCTCATAAACTGTTTTATTTTATTTTTTTAAAGATTTTATTTACTTACCTGAGAGAGACGGACAGATAGACAGACAGAGATGGCAACAGAGAACACGAGCAAGGAGGAGAGGGAGAACCAGACCCCCCAACGGAGCAGAGAGCCCAACACCGGACTCAATCCCAGGACCCTGGAATCATGACCTGAGCCGAAGGCAGAGGCTTAATCAACTGAGCCACCCAGGCACCACTCTCATAAGCTGTTTTAAAAAGAAGATGAAATTATATATACCTTGTATACCTCTTTGCTCCTATTAAAAACTTACAAAAATACTTAAATGGTTACAGTCAATTGACATTTTTTTAAACATCAGCCAGCTGTAGAAAGCTGTGGCAAACATAGGAGCTGTGAATGGCAGACAGGCAAAACTGGCCAGGGGGTTCTTGTTTATTGCCATGGCAATACTGGCAGAAGCTCGCACAGCAGAAACTGCTGTTATCGTGACCCTACTGATTCTTATGCAGAAGGATGGGTCTGAGGCTGGGGAGTGTGGATAGTGTGATATAAGCCCACCTTCCTGGGACCCTCAGGCATTGCCTGCCTGGTCTGACCTTGATTAATTTCAACCACAAAAGCTCAGTACTGATTTTCCCATCTGAGCTTGTTGTTGGGGGCTACATGGGACTGATCTCTGGCCAGCGAGACACAAGTATTAATCTACTGGTTAGTTTTAGAGAAAGCAGTGTTCCACATAAAAGCAGCACACATGGCAGGCACCATGCCTTTCCCATTCTCTTCCATCTTCGAGCCAGGGTGGGTTTCCTGGACAAGCAGCTAACATGTCACTATGGAACGACAAGCCAGCAAGCTACGAGGGATAATGGTATGACGGAGAAGATTGATCTTTCAAAGTGTGGTCAAGCCACTGCCCCAAGCCCGCACTGCCACCTTCAAGCTTCCTGTTTGAAAAAAAAAAAATCAGTCCTACATGTACTTGGGCTCCTGCCAGGCAGGTACTCTGTTCTTCACCTCTCATAGCTTTCTTAACTCCTGTATCTACTGATGTCAATATTGGTGACCTTTGAAGACACAGCGGGACAGTATCAGCTGAGACCGGGCCAATAAAAGCAGCCCCAGACAACATGGAAACCACACACTGGGCGGAATTAGTCATGAGTCTCTGGGCTTAGTCCCACATTCCGCTCTTTCTTTGCTTAATACGTAAGATTGGGAGGCAACTTGGTTTCAGTACGGATGAGTCAGGGTCCCGGCAGGCTAGAGACCGCAGACTCAAGGGTTTAGCTGGGGGATCGAATGGAAAGGCTATTTATGAAGGTGTGGGCAGGGTTACGAGAACCCCCTGTCCCCCAGAGGCTGATCCCACTCCTCTTACCCTCGTAGGCCCAAAGAGCAAGGGAAGGGAACAGGGTTTCACAGAGCCTGGAGACAGCACCAGAAACAAAGAGAGGCCATCTAATAGGAGCCATGACAGTAGAAACAACCCAAAAAGCATGAAGCGGGAAGTGAGAGAGGAGGTGAATGCCCGACCCCTCTTCCTTTGGTCGAAGCCTCCCATGGACTAAATGTTGGAAAGACAAAAGGGAGCCAAATACAGTGTAGGCTTAGCAAGGAAGGGAAAGGGTCTGAGAATGGGGACAAGCAGAGAATGACTAAGGTACTGGCCCTCGTTATTTTCATCTTACTGTGTCTCCCAATCGTGCAACACTAGGAACGCCTCTACTACTAACAATATGTACATAATAATTAGTTTCCTAGGTTCCAGGCTAAAAACCAAATTTGTGATGTTTCTTATCTCACTGACTCTTCTCCACAGCTCTGTAAATAAGAAACTTAGAGGAGATACTGGCTATCAGATCTCCTTGGGGCCCCTCTCTGCCCGGCCACCACTCACGGTAGGCCCCCCCAAAAGAATGCCAAGTCAGGGCGACATTCCTAGGCACCCTTGCCTAAGGTATCATCTGCTTAATGCAGACACGCCTAATCAGAGGCCTGCAAACTCCTTGGGCAAAGAGAGTATCTTGGGTGTTCAAGTCACTACTGATTTAAAATCCTGCCACGTGTCTGAATTTCGTGGAAGCACTGACATTTTGGCCCCCATGAATGGTGTTTCAACCCCAAATACCTTCCTTCTCCATGAGCCCTGCAGCCCCGAGGAGCTCCCACAAGCAGCCAGACCCAGGAAGCCAACTCCATTAGGATTTTCAGAGGGTTTGTTTGTAGTCTCATTTACTTACTTCTTAAACAAATGAGTAAAGGACTTCCTTTTACCTGACTTTAAAGAGCTATTTTCTGTTCCTTAAATAACCTGCGTTTGCTAATTAGTAACTCATAAAGAAAATGAAATCGGGTAAGATTAGGCATCGTGAATTATTCATGGCTATGTTTTCTGCTGTCACCTTCCAATGGCATCTCCATTTGAGGGGGAGAAAAACACAATAATGAGAGAGTGAAAAATGCCCCCCTAGTCTCCTTCTCACAATATAAGCACATTGACTATAGTGGTTGAACTATGCTTTGGTAGAGGAGCAAAATAATGATTATGATAATTACAGTCATCATCATAGCCAGTGGGCTTTGTTTTGTTTTGTTTCCGTTAGCGAAAAGAAAAACGAGGTGTAATACTTCTCTCAACCTTCCTTTCTCTATTTATTTGAAATCTGCTTTTTGAGAACCCTACCATGGATCAACTCCTGATTCTTTTGGGACACTTACTGCTGGAAACGTCCCTTTGGATCATGCCCCTTCTGGGTCCCCAGACCAGATGGGTTGGGATTTGCTACTGGGGTTTATTCCACAGCCTTGTGAGTTCCCTCTTGTCCCCACCACAGAACTGTGAGCTTCCTGATGGCCAGCATAATATCCCATCTACCCTCTATCCCCCGGGGCTCATAAGGGCTTGAAAAATAGATAAGGAATAAAAGTGATACGAGAAATTGAAAATAAGCTTAATAGTCTATTCATTTATTAAATAGCTCTCAAGGCTACTATATGTCAGGTACTCCTCTAAGCACTAGAAATACATCAAGGAACAAGACAGACAAAAATCCCTGCCTTCTTGAAATCCATATTCTGATCAGAGCAAACAGAAAATAAGCATAATTTTAAAAAAGAGAGTAAAGAGTGTGTGAGAAAGTCATAAGTACTATGGAAAAACAAACAAACCAACCCATAGTTCAAGATGGAAGGACTAGGGAGTGATAGAGGGGAGATTACAATTTAAATATAGTGGTCTGGGGGCACCTGGGTGGCTCAGTGGGTTAAGACTCTGCCTTTGGCTCAGGTCATGATCTCAGGGTCCTGGAATAGAGCCCCACATCAGGCTCTCTGCTCAGCAAGGAGCCTGCTTCCCCCCAACTCTCTTGGCCTGCCTCTCTGCCTACTGTGATTTCTGTCAAATAAATAAATAAAATCTTTATTTAAAAAATAAATAAATATAGTTGTCTGTTGGGCCTCACCAAAATAGTCATGTTTGAGCAAAGATTTAAAGGAGGAGAGGGCTTTGGCAAGGGGAATGAATTCCATGTAAAGGCCCTGTGGGTTGGGTGTGTATCTGGTGGGTTGGATGAATTATTCAACAATTAAACTGGGTGCTTCCCTAGACTGTGGGTTCCCTGTTCATGGGACTATTCAAACAGGGACAAAAAGACCATCCATTATGAGTGTGGCAGAGAGGCTTCTTGAAATGAACAGGAGGCTGAATGAACCTACAGTTAATATTATACTCCACTTTGAAAAGAAAAAAAATTTTCTCTATGATCAGGAACATAGCAAAGATGCCCATTCTCACTGTTCTAGTCATCATAGTACTGGACGTCCTAGCCAGAGCAATCAGGCAAGAAAAAGAAGTGAAGGACCAAATTGGAAAGAAAGAAGGAAAATGATCTCGTTCATACAGATGTGATCTCACCGTGTACAAAATCCTAAAGATCCCCACCCAAAACAAACAAACAAAAATCTGTTTGAACTAACAAACAAATTCAGCAGAGTTACAGAATACTATCAACATGCAAAAAAAATCAGTTGTATTTCCATACATCCACAATGGAAAAATGTGAAAAGAAATTATAAAAATTACCCCAGGTACAATAGCATGAAAAAGAATAAAATAGTTATGAATAAACTTAACCAAGGGAATGAAAGAATTACATATGTCAAACTGTAAAACATAGCTGTAAGAAATGTTTGCTCATTCCAGGCTAATCCTTGTTCATATAGTTTCTTGATTAAACATCATAACAATCCAGCAAGATGCTAACGTAGACGGAGCTTGCCTGATGGGCCCCTTTCAAATGAACTAACCCACGTCTCTGCTGTGTGGCCTTGGTAACATTTTTCCCTCCATAATCTAGGTCACAGGAAAGGATGAACGACCCATGTGGTAGCAATTAGACTTTTGTCCTCCACTTGACATTCAGATGCTTCAGATTTCCATCTCCAGCCAAAATGGAGTGCCAGAGAGCAGACATAGCCTCCTACCAGAAACAACAAAAAAACTGTACAAAAGATATGAAACAATGCCTTTCAGCCTTGGAATCAGGCTGCACATGACATTTTAAGCCTGGTTCCCTTTGTTGCAAGACGGCTGCCAATATCTCCTAGGGCTACCTGTTTTCTCATCCATGAGAGAAAGAGAGGAAACATCTGTTCTAGCCTTCCAAATAAGAGTAACAGTGAGATGAGTCTGACTAATTGGACCAACTGAGGCAGCAAGACAACCACAAAGGGCTTTGTCTGGGGGAATGTAGTGTGCTGATTGGCACCCACTTCTCAAACTGGGCGTGCAGTCAATTACACAGAGGAGATGTGATCTCTTGAATGAAATTTAGACAACTATTAGAAAAATACTTGGATGAATTCTGGATAAACAACCAAGAAGCATCCATTAAAATAGACAATGGGAGTAGGCCAGTTAAAGAGTGATACACTCACAAAGGAAGGTCTTGCAGCCATGGCATATAGTTGCTATACGGATCTATTTCTGTGGGAAAATGTTAAAGTAAAAAATAAAAAGAAATAAAATGGCTAATGTGGAAGCATCCCCATATTTTTCCCCTCAAAGGAAGGATGGATAAACAGATAGACAGCAAAATATATCTGAAAGAAATACACCGAAATATTAACAGGCTCAGTTGGTTGAATGTTCTACTCTTGGTTTTGGCTCAGGTCATGATCTCAGGGTCATGAGATCGAGCCCCTTGTCAGGATCTGCACTCACCACAGAGTCTGCTTGAGATTCTCTCCCACTCTCTCTGCCCCTTCCCCTGCTTGTACGTTCTCTTTCTCTCTCTCAAATAAATAGATAAATCCCTTAAAAATGTTAAAAAAATGTTAGAGGTGTAGAGATAGTGGTAGAGATATGTGAGTCTTAATTTTTCTGTTTTTCTTCTTAATTTTTAATTTATCTTCCTGTAATAACATTTGGTACCTGTGTGATCATATCAAAAGAAAGAAAAAAATGTCCAAAGAAAAATATCCTTTTCCAGAATTTGAGCCTGTGTTCATTTTTGCTTCGACCAGATACCTCATTTTAACAGAGTAAATACTACAGAAATCCCCTTTCTCCCTCCAAAAGCAGAGGCATACTCAAAAGTGGCATACTGCTTGGAGAAGACAGATGGTGCCAGAATAATGTGAAGGTTTGAGAAGAATAAGGTCCTTGTTGCCCTTTCCTCCAGGTCTTTAGTTTTTGGGCAACTAGAGATGAAACAGTTTTAGGAGACTCTTGGATCAATGCAACCACAAGGTTTATCAACCAGTTCTTGGAAGAGTGAAATAAGGTCTCAGCAAGTTGGTCCGCAGGCAGTCCCCTTCTCAGAGATCATCTTGGAAGGAAGAACAGTTATTTTCAGTGGTCATCAGACAAGCTAAGTATATCACTTGCCACAGTCCATTCAGTCTTTCCACTCTGGGTCCCAATAATAATGGTGACATTAACAGCAGCCAATAATGAGAACAAATTATTTCCATGCCTTACTTTATTTAATTCTCCCAACTTTATAGTATAGTTGGAGTTATAATCTATTATTTTTTCCACTTACAACATAATAAAACTGATGTCTGAAAGGGAAAAAGGAGGTTGGTTGTAGAACAGTGTAAACGTACTTAACCCTACTGAGTTACATGCTGGAAATGGTTAAGATGGTAAATTTTGTGTTATGCAGATTTTACCATAATTAAATATACATATAAGTGTTTCTATATTCCCTCAAGTAGACACAGATCTCAAGTTTGAACTTGGAGCTCTCTGGGTATAACACTGTTCTTTCTACTCTATCATACTCTTCCCTTGATCTTCAGCCAAACAACAAACAGAACAGGGAACATTTTCTCTCTGGATATAATTTGGTATGATCTACATTTGCTTTAAAGGGTTCAGATCAGTTGATGGTAATTGGCTCAAGTATGCAGAGGGGCCTGAATGGTGCCTGGCCCACCCCTTCATCTCCCACAGGGCTGAAGATTATTCTCATAATGACAATTAGCAAAGGAGAACCAAGTATATACCACTTTGTCATCGTTGGACTCTTGGTCAGTGAAGCCACTTGGGGTATGTGGCTTAGCCTCAAGGCCCGAGTTGGGACTTCTGTTTCTCTTAAAGCTCTGATTAAATTTTCCAGTCTTGTCAGTACCTCGGGAGCCACTTGGTACAGGAACATCCAGTGGTCATTGTACTTAAGTGTACAGACAGACACACAGAGAGAGTGAGCCGGATAGCTGGCCTCATAAAGTGAAAAAACAAAGATGGTGGATCAACAGGGCAGGGCAGAGAGTTTGCATGACCTCCCCTACACTCTCCTTAAAGAACCTGGCTCAACGCAATCCTGTTAGCCTTCATTCTTGTATGGGAGCAAGGAGGGAAGTAGGAAGAAAGAATCAGGGGCCTTTAACTTGTCCTGGAATATTTGCAGACAGCATCACACTGAGGACACAACATGTTTGGGAAAAAGCATGATTGGCCATCTCAGCCCACACTAGGAAGCCGTGCTTGTCTTCCGATCCATTTCTTCAGTGATGCTGAAGAGAAGCAATTCCTAAGTGTAATCAGATGAGTTGTTTTATGGGAGCTCTCTCCCCATCTTCCTCCAAGCGTGAGAGAGAAATGGATGGTCAAGAGGGCATGACCACTGAGGGTCTTCTGAGCCAGGATTAAACAGAGACATTGAACATGCCAAGCAACAGCAACAGACGAAAACATCGGCTCCATTTCCTTTCAAAGCATTTTGAATGAATTTTTAATTCACCCTCTGCTTTGTCAATTATGAATAGAGATACCAGCATGAGCGTAATAGCTAGCGTGTGGAAGCCTGAAGACTGATTTCGGAAGAGACACAAACATTTTAGCATCTCATATATAATTGCCTCTGTTCACATCATAGCTGCCAGTGGAGGACTTAGGTCATCTGTAAGTGGCACTTCTAAAATAAAAATGACCATATGGTCTTCATGATAGAGTGAATTCTATCTTGTAACATGAAAAAAAAGTAAGCTTCTAAGGATGACAATAAGAATAGAATGGTAGACCATATGCATTCTTATTATGCACTAAGCACGGTGACAATATGCATTTATATGTGTATTTAATTGTAGTAAAATCCACATAACACAAAATTTACCATCTTAACCATTTCAAGTGTGTAACTCAGTAGGGTTAAATATGTTCACACTGTGCTACAACCAACCTCCAGATCTCTTTTCATCTCCCAAAAGTGAAACTCTGTACCCATTAAACAATTTCCTATTCTACCCTCTACTCTCCCTATTCCCTAGCCACCAGCCGTCTGCTTTCTGTCTCAATGTATTTGACTACTCTAGGAACTTAGGTAGGTGAAATCATACAGTATTTGTATTTTTTGTGACTGGCTTCTTTCACTTCACTTAAGATCTTCAAGACTCATCCATGTTGTGGCCCGTATCAGAATACCCTTCCCTTTTGAGGCTGAATAATGTTCCATTGGCTGTAAATACCACATTTTGTGTAACCATCTTTCTATCTGTGGACACTTGGGTTGCTCCCACCTATTGGCTACTAGGACTCGTGCTGGCATGAACATGGGTGTACAAACATCTCTCCCAGATTCTGTTTTTTATTCTTTGGGGTAAATACCCAGAAGAGGAAAATGCTAGGTCATACTCTATTTTCATCCTATTTGACCTATGCACCTGTTCTCATTTATTCTCACAACAACCTGTGATGGGGAGATCATGATGAGGGAATGGACTCAGAGAGACAAGGTGCCATTTTACAGACAAAGAAACTGAGATTCAAAGGGTAATCAGTTTAGGGACCATGGAGCAGTAGTTAAGAGCTTGGGTTCGGGGAGTCAGGCACACAAGAGGCCATGGTGGGATAGGACCCTGCCTTTTTCTAGTTCAAACACACAGCTCTCCACAAAAGAATGTTGTTTTTCTTTTGTCCCTTCCAAGATTTTGTATTTTTTTTAAGATTTTATTTATTTGACACAGAGAGAGAGAGAGAGAGAGAGAGCAAGAGAGGGATCACAAGCAGGGGGAGTAGGAGTGGGAGAGGGAGAAGCAGGCTTCCCACCGAGCAGGGAGCCTGATGCAGGACTCGATCCCAGGACCCTGGCATCATGACCCGAACAGAAGGCAGATGCTTAACGACTAAGCCATCTGGGCGGCCCTAAGACTTTGTATTTCTATTTCACCCTAAAAGTTAACACTTTCAGTTTATTTCTAATCACATTGCTAAGCAAGCAAGAAAAAAAAAAAAAAGACTCCTAGAAATAACCCTGCTGGAAGAAGATGCAGTTTTGTTCCATTTAGGGAGCAATGAGTGTTTGCACAGAAAATACATTTTGGAGTCTGGTCTAGACATGAATGAAAGAGGGAGAAATGGAAGGATAAGACAGGAAAATCAAGGAGATTCCTCGGGACATAAAGTTAAAAAATAATCATTTATACCGAACCAAAATCTAAACAGGGGGTTGGTGCATTGTTTCAGACGAATTAGTGGATGGGAATTAGAAGGGAATTAGAAGGATGGGAAGTGACCAACTATGTTGCTCTGCACACCCACTCCCATTCATCCTGGAAATTATGAGGTACCTCATCTAGGGTGTATAACGACAAATAATGTGATAATAAATATAAATAATAATGTAGCATTTATATTTATAGAACATAAAACGTAAAGTTTAACACACAGGCCCCACCTCCCACATTAAACAAAGGGGACATTACCACTATATTAGAGAGCAGTCTGCAACTAAACCCCAAATTCTTGTCAACCATTCACTTGGGTGTCTTCGTAGGTTTATTAAATTTCTATATATGAATCCCAAATCAGTATTTCACATATTTGGAGTTTTGACCAATATTTTACCCATTTGGGGTTTCTTACAGGGACGAAATCATGTTCTCTGAATTAATGAAATCATACTTGGCTATTTTTTCAATATTTGATCAATATTTTGGTTTTACTATTCATAAATGTAGCTATATATAACTGCAGTTCATTTAGTATTTCATAACGTGTTTATCCATTCTCCTACTAATGGTCATGTGCGGAGTTTGCATTAATTTGCTATTGCAAACAACAAGGCGATGCCTGGCTAGTCTAGGGCACATACACAGAAATGCGGTTGCTGGCTCTTGCCAAGTGCCATAGTAAGACTTGTTAGGTAATGTCCAGAGTTTTCTAAAGATATTTATAGTAGTTTATACTCCTACAAGGAGTGTGAGTTTCCCTGTTGCTTCACATGTGAACCAATATTTAATAATGACTGATGTTTTTGTTTTGTTTTAAAGTTTTTTATTTTAGTTGTAACTGATGTTTTTAAAAAGTTTGCAAATGCTTTGGGTACTGAATGGAATCTCATTGTGGTTTTATTTTACATTTTCCCGATTTCTTATAAGATGGAACATTTTTCTATATGCTTTTTGACCATTTGTATTTCCTCATCTCTGATCATGTATCCAGGTTTTCTGTCTGGTAGGTTCTTGCCCGTGGGGCATGGTGATAGTGTTTTCTTCTTGATGCCTCTAAGTTCTGTATCTATTCCGCACACTCAACCTTTTTAGGTTTCAGATAAATTTTGTTTGTGAATTGCCTCCATTCATTGAGGCTTGTTAATTTCATATAGTTAAACTTAGAGAAATTCTCCTTACAGCGTGCTTTTTTAATTTAAGTTCAATTAGCCAACATACAGAACATCGTTAGTTTCAGAGGTGGAGGTCAAGGATTCATCAGTTGTATGTAATCCCCAGCACTCATCACATCACACAGCTTGCATTTTTTATTTTATATTTAAAAACAATTTTCCTACTCTAAGTTCCTAAATTTATTCTAAAAGCTTGGAACTTTCCTTTCCCGTTTAATTCTTTAATCCATCCCAAGTTGATTTTTTTTTTTTTACAAGGAAGTCACCCAATTTCCTCTCTCCCATATGGGTAACAACCTGTGTCGGCCCTAATTATTGAGTTCTTCTACAGTGCCACCTCTGTCATCTATCAAGTTGTCGTACATGTATAGGGTAACTCTGGGCATTTGGGATCCTCTGCTCTTTCCCACTGAGCCATGTGTTTATTCTTCTGTCATATCAAACCATCTTGCTATTGGTCGGGCAAGTCCCCCATCTTATCATTCTTCAGAAATGCCTCAGCAGCTCTTGGCCCTTTGTGTGTGTGTGTGTGTGTGTGTGTTAGAATCAGCTTGCCAATGTCCACAAGAAATAATGCTGGCATTATGATGGGTAAGCCATCAAGTCTAGAGACCAATTTGGGGAAAATTGATATATTTAGAACATTTGATTCTTCCTACCCATAAGCACAGTATGTCATCCCACTTATTTGGATCTTTAAAAAAATATATATTTAGCAAAGTGTGATTGTCTGCATATTTTTTACATAAAGTCCTGGCATATCTTTATAAATTTTATACTTCTGTAGGTCTTATCTTGTAAATTAAAAATTTCTAATTTGTTGCTGGTATATCCAGGTGATTATATATTTTGGTGGTATGTCCAACAATCTTGCTAAATATTTTTGTCAATACTTTCATATACTTTTTAAAAGATTTTATTTATTTATGTGACAGAGTCCACAGAAGCAGGGGGAGCAGCAGAGGGAGATGGAGGAGAAGCAGGCTACCTGCTTGAGCCGATGTAGGACTTGATCCCAGGACCCTGGGATCGTGACCTGAGCTGAAGGCAGACGCTTAAGGACTGAGCCACCCATGGGACCCTATGTACATTTTTTTAAGTAGACACAAATCATCTACAGATAATTATAGTTTTTGTTTCTATTCCTTACAATCTCCCATTTATTTTCCTTAGTGTAAGAAGCCTAATGGAGATAGCAAACTTCCTTGTTTTATTACAGATAAAAAGGATATGCTTTTAATCTTGCACCTTCCAGGAGGACATTTTTGGTAGTTACTTAGTGCCATTGTTGTGTCGTTTTGTTTATTTTGTTTTATATAAACTTTATCAGGTCAAAGAAGTTACTTTTTAGTTCTACAGAAGCTTTGTTTTGTTTTTAATCATGAAGGGGGCTCAGTTTTGTCAAACCCTGCCCCGGCACCTATTATGATGATGAGGTGATTTTTTTCCACCTTTGATCTGTTAATCTGGTAATTTACATAAATAGGTCTTCTTGCTATTGAATCAACCTTGTTTTCTCTAAATAAAACCAATCTAATTATGGTATAGTAACATTTTTATCCATTGTTGGATTCCATTTTCTAAATTTGATTGAGGGATTAGATTTGATTTAGGAATTTTTTTCAGTTACATGCTTGAATAAGATATTTGTCTCTCTTTTTTAAAGATTTTATTTATTTATTTATCAGAAACAGCACAAACAGGGGAACCGGCAGGCAGGGGGAGAAGCAGGCTCCCTGCTGAGCAAGGAGCCCGATGTGGGGCTCAATCCCAGAACCCTGGGATCATGACCTGAGCCAAAGGCCAACGCTGAACTGACTGAGCCACCCAGGTGCCCACTCCCATGACAGTTAGTGGGCCATCCAGGTTTTCTCTTTTTCTTGAGTCACTTTTAATAATTTTGTATTTGCCCAGTGTTTGTACATTATGCCTACTTTGAAATTTATTAAGATAAAATTACTAGGGTCTCTTGTTTTTTTATTGTTTAAGTCTCTGCTGAATCTGCATTTGTCTATTTTCCCATTTTAAATGCTTTTTAAAATTTGAGTCTTCTGTCTTGTTTGGGATTTGCCAATACTGATAGAGGTTTATTAATTTTTTTAGAGTTTTCAGAAAACCAATTTGGGGTTTCATTAAATCTTTTTTCCTCTTATTTCTTATTTTTGCTTTTATTTTTATATCCATCCATTCTTTCTGATTGCTTTGAGTTTGTTTGCTTGTGCTTTTTCTAATTTCTTAAGTGGGATGCTTAGCTCATTTTTTTCCCTCTCATTTTTGTCTTTTCTAGCATAATCATGCAAAGCCATAAAATTCCTTCTAAAAAGCAATATAATTGCATCCTACATTTTGTAACATTGTATTTTTATTATCACTCAGTTCCAAGTATTTTTAAATTTTTCTTTATGAATTTGTCTTTATGAAGTCATAAGTTATTCAGAAGTTTGGGTTTTAGTTCTAAATGTTCGCAGATTTTGTTCTATAGGCCAGGGAGGTCAAAGTCTGGTACATGTACCCTCACCATCCCCTGCCACACCCATGCCTGAGATCATGAATCAGCACCTGCGTCTTGCCCACTAAGCCCAGAAGCCTTCCCTCATAGCACTTTGGGCAGCCGTAGCCAATCAATCAGAACTGGAACGTTAAGACAGAAATTGGTGAGCATCCCCGCTGTAGGCTGAGGAGACATTCCGGCCTGCGTGCAGGAACTGCCAGGCTCATATTTGTGCTTAAAGAAAAGGACTCTGATCTCGAGATAGCAAAAAAAGACCCGCTTTCCCCAGCTCTAGTATATTTCCAATCTCAAAGAAACAGATGCATCAATTTAACTCAAAAGGCATTTATTAAGCAATTACTACGTCTAAGGCAGTGGGCTGTAAATAATGAACAAAACTCTTGCCACCCTCCAGGCGTTGACAGGGAGTCTGGTAATAGGAAGTCTTTCTCTCCGAAAGCGTTGTTGGGGCATTCCTCGCGCCTGGAGCTGCTCCTCTCGCGTGTGATCTCATTTCCAGCAACTCTGGGAGCGAGCTGGTGTTATCTCCACTTCACAGATAATGAAACAAGACTTAGAGAAATGAAGTGGCTCACCCAAGAAGGCCCAGCCAGTGTCAGAGCTGAGACTTGGAGCCACACTGATGTGCCGGCACGGCGCCGGGCTGCTGGCCGCCCTGCATAAGATTACAGGGTTTTATTTTATTTTATTTGTTCTCTCCCATTTTGTGCACATGCTCAGCAATTGGAGAGCGGGATGAGAACGGGTGGATGTGCAGTCAATTCCCTTCTCCACTACGAAAAGTACATCCAATCTTCAAGCTGCTCTGAATTACGTCATGGTTATTTGACTCAAAGACTCTTGCTTTGGGGGCCTTGTGGTCTGTTTTCCTTATCTCTCCGGGATGCTTTGGCCAACCAGGCAGAATGCTTATCTTGCAGCTTTAGGGCTTTGAAAAAATGTATTCTGTGGGGCAGAGGCGTGCTTCCCTGGGGGCTTGTGTGACACATAAGAATTCAAAGCGCCCAAGGCAGGGAAGCAGCCAGAGTCCGTCTGCGCTCAGGGCGAGGCAGTTAGGGCTGGACACACGCCTGTTACCCCATAGTTCCCATGTCCCAGACACTGGCTATCGGTGTCCCTGCTACTGGAAAGGCAGTGTTCCTATGAAACTTTTCACAAGCCTCAACAGCATACATCGAAGAGGCAGTTACCATTCGTTTACATGGAAAAAATTTTTGAACGTTCCCAGACCCCCCAAAATCACCTCTCTCCAGCTTTTCTGATACCTTAGGACACATTTTGCTAACAGATGCACAAAATAAATGCAGACAAAGCGCAGATGCTCAGAGACACAGTTCAGAGCTCTGGAGGCTTGATGCTGAGATGCTAAGCAGGTCCCCAGGGAAGGGGCTAGGTGCGGTCTCTCTCCCACCCTGCCCGGGCTGCCTGTTGGTTCTACAATGGCCCACAGCAAAACGCTGAATGCTACTTTCACTCGTGTCCTTTTTCCCGTTAACAAACAAATCCTCTTTAGACTTCTTTCCATTAGGCAAGAACAGGTATTATTAACATACGTCTCTCCTAAAAGCAAAGGTGTGAAGGTTCACAACACGGGGAATATGTGTAGAGGACAAGCATTCACGTGACTTACACCTGCTGTCCCATTTCACCTTTAATTACTAGAATGAGGATTAGTGGCCATATTTTACCAATGAGGATGGAAGACTCAGGAAGCATACATGCTTTGCCCAAGGTCACACAGCCATTAAGTAGAGGGACTGAGGTTTAAACCTCCCTCCATCAGACTCTGTCTCCCGTTAGAGACCCATGCTCCAACAGCACATGCTACTCTATTCCTGAACCTATACAGGGAAATAGAGTGGGAGATGATGATACCCAACAGGTGTATCCTTACACGCTGATGGGTTTTTCCTAAATGGAGAAAACATAGGCTATATAATTATGGTAAATAACTGTGTTAGGATTTGGACTCGATCTTGCTCATATGGCCTCCAGACCAAGAGTCTCCGCTGGACCTGAGCATTCGTTAGGAATGCAAGTTCCTGGGCCCCACTTCATAGCTACACAGTTTAACAAGAGCCCCCAGAGGACTCGTATATATGCTGAATTTTATGATCTCTCTAAGACCGGTAAATGGCTTTTCTTCCATTTACAACCAGCTCTTGACTTGTCTCTAGAGCCGGCCCCGGAGGCCTAGGCACAGGGCTTGCATACCTATCTCTGCACCTTAGAATTACCAGCCACAAAATCCCATACTCCCCACTAGCCAGTTTGACTCATTTGCATTTTTTCCTCTCTCCCTCCTTTCTTTTCTTATCCACTGATTTATTGTTTGATTCATACACTTATCTGCCTCTTGTCACTTCCTTCAGCCCACCCCCTACACAGTGTTTCTTAATTGCAAACGTAAGCATGCAGATTCCTGCTTGAAATTCGGTCAGTGGCTCCATTTTGTTGGCACAGTAAAGGTTCCATTTCTTTGGGCTGCCCTTCATTCCCCTTTGAATCTGAAGCCATTTTCTCTTTTTAAACTCATCGGCCCCCCATATCCCATCTTAATCCCACGGGCCCTCGGTTCCTCTGACTGCTCACAGGCCCCGGCATCCCACATGTCGTGTGACAGCACAGAAACACGGCCTGTCCTGCAGCTTCCCTTGCCTTGGTGTGTGAAAGGACCCTGGCTGGAGTCTTTTCTCCCCAACCTACTGTCAGGAAAATATTTCTTCATCCACGAGAGAACAGCATCTCACAGGGCCATTGCAAAGCTCACGAAAGAAGAAACAGAGTTCCCAGCACACGCTGTGTGCTCCGGCAGTTCTAACAAATGGAAGAGAGGAAAGAGAGAGGAAGGAGGGGAGGGGGGAAGGAAGGAGGAACGGGGATCGGCTAATGTTCTGGCCTCCTGGGCCAGGAGCTCAGTGTGCAGGAAGCAGTCTGTGGGGGCCTTTAGTCCCCAGCAAAGCCCAAGTGGAATTTCATAGGCAGCTGCGTGATTTGGAAACGTTCAAGTGTGCTAAGCCTGTAGTCTCAGGAAGCATTTGCCCTGAGTATGGCGTGGAGCATTTTCAACTCTGATAAATAACCGAGGAGACACTCAGATGTTCCTAAGTACAAATAGTTGGACGAAGAACACTTTCCAGGGGGGATTAGCACTCCCAGGTACAAGTTGGGTTTTGGAAATGGACCAACGAGCTACCGCTGACTGCTGACGGAGAGGCCAGTCCTCACAGCAGACTCCAGAGTCACTGGGAGGCAGCTTGGTGGCTCTAGCCGGCACAGATCTCTGGGGTTTGCAGCACTCAGCACGTGATCAGGGAGGAGAGGAATGAGCTGAGTGTGGGCAGAGTCCTAGCCTCTGCAGCTGGTTGCACAAACAGGAGATGCCCTGGCCGGTACTCTTTACCCATGCCCAGGCAGATTTTGCTAACCTACCCCTGTGCTCCTTCCTGCCCTGCCCAGACTCCAATTCAGAATCCTTCTCAACAGAGCCTACCGACAGCCACTGCAAAGGACCCGAGTCCATACTCTGTAAAACTGCACCAAACTGCCAAAACTGGGATGGGCCTTCCGTTGGTCCACATGGTCCAGCGAACAGTCTGGGAGACGGAAGTTTTCTATGACAGTCACTGCCCAGCACAGTAGCAACTTGACGTGTGTGGGGCTGCTGGGCCCATGAAATATGAGAAAATAAATGTCTACTTCTGTTTCATTTTAACTGATTGAAAGTTAAATTTAAATTGCTACTTCTTTTTTTAATAAGAAAAATAAATTTTTATTAAATAATTCAAAAAAGTTTTTTTTTAAATAAATAAACCAGCATCTGTTTGGTGAAAAAAAACCCTCTGCTTTTCTCATCATTTATCCTGGCATCTTTGTGGTGTTTCTTATTCTTGACCCTGTTGTGAGAGGTTGCCATGACTTTCCAAGTCTTGAGCTGGCTCTTTACATTTAAACTGCCACAATTAAATAAAGTAAGGATTCAGTTTCTCAGTTTCACTAGCCATGCTCCAAGGGCTCATGGCTTTCATGCAGCAATAGGTGTGCGAGAGGTTTGGACATTTCCCTCATCACAGAGAGCTCTCCTGGACAGCATGTGTCTAGACCAATGGTCTCAAATGTGACCAGAGGCCTCAAGCTGTGAGGGAACAGAAGGTATGTCATAGCAACCTGAGTGATGGAATCCTCCAGACCAGGCTTTTTAAGGCCCTGATGCTGTAGCACATGGCGGCTTGCTTACCAGGCAGCCCTCTGTGCTAGCAGTCCCAGAAATGCTGTCTTGGGTGACCCATCATTCTCCCCTGAGAGGTTAGAATCCCTTCCCCATGGGACAGAGAAGGAACCTGAGGCTCAGACAAAAAAGTAACTTAGGCTGTGATGAGGGAGGAAGAGCCAGACCCAGATCTGATCCCTAAGTGTGTGCTCTTTCTAGTATGTGCGTGGCCCCTGGGAATGCTGGTCAGAGAGAAAACCATTTGGGGGGGTTCCTCAAGGCCCCCACTGGCACAGCAGTCCACCTCTGAACTACTCAACCTGCTGAAGGGTCATTTTTGAGTCCCACTCCCAGCCCATCTGTACTAAGCTAAAAGTACATTTTTATGATGATCCACAGTTCAAAGCATGAAGCCCAGAGTGTGGAAAGCTTAACAACAACAACAAAAAGGTGGTGGCCCTTGAAGACAAACAGCTGTGTAATTAACACTCCAAGGCAGAGATAACACTATAGAATTACTGTCCACAGAAAAGGGTCTGTAACTTATCTGATAATTAGTATAAATAATAATAATGATCATGATATATGAGCCTCTTATGGTGTTATACCAAATGACCACCAATTTAGTTGCTTCAAACGAGGCAAGGTCATTTGCTTCGAGTTCTGGAGGTCAGAAGTCTTGAAATCAAGGTGTCAGCAAAGCTGCATCTTTCTGTAGGCTCCGATTCCTTGTCTTTTGCAGGTTCTGAAAGCTGCCTGCATTCCTTGGCTTATAGTCCCATTCTCTGTATTCAAACCTGGCTGTGTAGCATGTTCCAACTTTGCTCTGCTCTCACCACACCACCTTTTCTGGCCCTAAGCCTTGTGAATCCCTTTCATGAGGACCCTTGTGATTACATTTAGGGTTCACCTGGATCATCCAAGACAATCTCCCCATCTCAAGAACCTTAACATAATCACATCTGCAAAGTCTCTTTTGCCATGTCAGTTTCCAAGGGTGAGGGTGTGTACATATTGGGGGGGAGGGGCATTAGTGAGTCTCTCATAAATAACACCACCTACTATTTCCCTTAACCGAGTGCTTCCACTGTTAAGAACACTGGACCGGGATTATTCTCCATCCACTCAGCAACCCTAAAAGTAGTAGGATTGGAGAAGAAAGCCCTCCCTTGTCACACACCTAGCAAGTCACACTACAAAGATTTAAATGTCAGCACCGTTGTCCAAGTCCACCTGAGTTTTTCCTCTTACCAGGTTGACATCACGGAGAGCTCGCTCAGTGCTGAGCATTAGACGGGCGCCTGCATGATCTCATTCGCATTGCATCTTCTCTCCACCCTAACGCGGGGGCCTCCGATCCCCAGTTTATAGGTGAGGAAACAGGTTCACAAAGGGGAAATGATTTACAAAGATCAGAGAACACAGCTGTGACAGGCCTGATGACTCTGAAGTCCTGTGCTTCTTCCCTGGATGCTGAAGGCTCCACTACCACAGCTCCAATGGCCTGGGGCCTCCAAGACGCATGGCCCACCACGGAGTCAGCCACGCCACCTTCCTCTTAGCAGGTCTTCAGGTGCCAGAGCAGAGAGGCTCTCCGTGGCTTGCCACCAGCTTGTATTTATCGGCTAGAATGGCTTTATATTCTACTTGCTAAATTGGATTTCTTTCAGAAAAGGCTGGGGCGGCAGATAAAAGCAGATTTTATGACCATCCAATCAGAGAAAGCTGCATTTTATTCAAGCAGGTGAGACTGGAAGCCTTTCAGCTTTCTCTTCTAAAACCTGGGGGAAGCACTTAGATGTCGAGGCCAATTCATCAGGCTTTAGGAGGCTTTTTTATTAGTCACTTACAGCAAACATTTTCCCCTTTACAGATGGTTACCTAATGCAACAAAAGTCCCCATCTAGGCTCAATGCCAGGCTGAGCCCTGGAAAGCAAGGGCAGGATGTGAATGACAGCATCTCATTCCGAATCAAGAATGAGAGAATTCACAAAGGCACCAGGGTAAGTCAAAGGAGACAGAGACCTTCCAACAAATGTGCTGGAACAATTAGATGCCCATATGGGAAAAATGAACATGAACACTTAGCCCATGGCACATACAAAAGTCAACTCAAAATTAATCATAGATTTCAATGCAAAGCCTAAAACCCTAAAACATCTAGAAGAAAACTAGAGAAAATTTTTGTGACCTTGGTTTAGATGATTTTTACAGAAGAAAGGACAGAAAAAGCAAAAGCCATAGGAGAAAAAAAATATTGATAACATGGACTATATTAAAATTAAAAACCTCTGCTCTTCAGAAAGCACTGTTAAGAAAATGAAAAGACAAGCCACAGACTGGAAAGAAGGATTTGTAAAACGCTTCTCTGATAATTGTCTGTGTCCAGAACGCATCAAGAACTCATACCACTCAGTGATGGAGAGATAATCACTATTCAAAAATGGGTAAAAGAATTTAACAGGCACTTATTTAAAGTAAAGATCCAGATGGCAAATAAGCACATGAAGCAATGCTCACCATCATTAGCCATGACCTAAACTCAAATTAAAACCACAAGGATATACCTCTGCACACTTATTAGAATGGATGGTAAAAGCAAACAAACAAACAAACAAGAAAACCCCATCAATATTGCTATGGTCTAAATGTTTGCGTGCCCCCCCCCCCAATTCATATGTTGAAACCCTAACCCTCAAAGGTGATGGTATTAGTGGGTGGGGTCTTTGGGGTGTGATTAGGTCATAAAGGTGAGGTCCTCAGGAATAGGATTCTTGAGAGCTCTCCTACAGAGCTTCTTTGGGAACCCTCCACCTTGTGAGATCCCTCCACCTTCTTCAGGAACCCTCTACCTTGTGAGGAGGAATCCACCCAGAAGAGAGGGCTCTCGCTCGACTAGGCTGGTCCCCGATCTCGAGGAGCTTCTAGCAGTAAGTTTCTGTTGTTTATGAGCCTCCCAGTCAGGGGTCCTTGCTTCTAGCAGCCCAAACAAAGACAAACACCTTGTAAGAATGCAGAGCGATTGCAGCTGGAATACATCTCTGGCAGGCATGAAAATGGTCCTTCCAGCCACTCCGGGAAAACGACTGGCCATCTTTTATAGTCGCGCATCAATTGTATGACCTAGCAATTTTACTCTAGACGTTTACCCAAGAAAAATGCTATGTCCGCAGAAGACCTGTATACAGATGTGCAGAGCAGTTCTATTCATACACATCAAAAACTAGCAACAACAAATATCCTTCAGCTGATGAAGAAATATCTCTCCAGTGAGATTCTATTAAGCTATCAAAGGGAATCAGCTACTGATATACGCAATAGCATGAATAAGTCTCAAATCACATTATGCTAATTGGAGGAAGCCAAACACAAAAGGCTACACAAGGTATGATTTCACTTATACGTTACTCAGAGAAAAAAAACAACACTACGGGGACAGAAATAGGCTGAGTGGACAGGAGCAGGAGCAGGGGAGAGGAGAGAGTCCCTTTGACTACAAAGGGACACTAAGGAACTTTCTAGAGTGATGGAAATATTTTATCCCTGGGGCTGTGGCCGTGGTTATAGGATTCTAAACCTTTGTCGAGATGCACCGCATTGGCATCCCCAAGAAGGATAAATGTTACTCTTTGTTTTTTGTTTTTTAAGATTTTTTTTTATTATTTATTTGATAGAGATCACAAGTAGGCAGAGAGGCAGGCAGAGAGAGAAGGGGGCAAAGCAGGCTCCCCACCTAGCAGAGAGCCCGATGAGGGGCTCGATCCCAGGGCCCTGAGATCATGACCTGGGCTGAAGGCAGAGGCTTAACCCACTGAGCCACCCAGGCGCCCCAAATGGTACTCTTTGTAAATTAAATCTCGATAAATCTGACTTTGAATAAAAAGAAAGAAAGAATTCAAATCCTACTCTTCCCCGCCCCCGCCCTCAATAACAACATGTTAAAGTGCTAATGGAGATGAAAATAACAACATTGGCACAATTATTCCAATTGTGGAAATTTATGCTGTAGCCCATGCATTTAATAGCGAGCATCATAGGCCTGTATTCTCCAGAGCACAAAGCCGCCGAAATTGGATAATCTTTCCCTTATCTTGTTTCTATCATGAAAAAAAAAGGCTTTCATTTCCCAAAACATCTTTTTCTTTCTGGAATAAGATAATATTTTATTTCTTTGTATCCTGTTTCAATCCACAAAGGAATAGAGGCAGCTTACACGAATGCTTTCAATAAACTAGAGGTCATAAATAAAAAACTGGGGCCAAAGAAAATATGCATCTCATGAGAAAGTCGAGAACAGCAAGGAAGCTGGGGTGTGGATATGTAAGTCGTGAGCTTCCCCCCACATAGTCATGTAGCCATGAGTTTCCCGATGGCCATAGGAGATGGGGGCGGAGGGTGGGAAAATTAATTAGCCAAATAATTTATTGGGCACAGGAGCAGAAACCCTTGAGTCCCACCATGGAAGAAAGTGTTATCAAGACCAAACACCGAAGGTATCCCAGCAGCTTCCTCCATTTCTAACTGGCTCTGGCCTGGGAGAAATGTAACGCAGCTGGTTAACCCACCTGGAAAAAAACATGGTTTCAGATAAACTTCTCCAGCTCTGGGGCCTGCCTCTGGGTCACCCCGTTGCCATTCAGGTGGCTTCCTTCCCTCTGGCCTCTTCCTTCCCTCGCTCCTAGAAGAGAAGCAGCATAGGATGTCGTTTTTGGAACATCGGTGAGGTCCAGAGTTGACACCCAAGAAAGAATTCTTGAGATGTCTTTGGTGCGAAAAACATGATTTTATTAAAGCACCGGGACAGAAGCCGTGGGCAGAAAGAGCTGCTGCTCAGCGGTTGTGGGCGAATGGCTGATTCTATACTTGGGAGTCAGGGTAGGTAAGGAAAAAGGGAGGTATCAAAAAGGACTTTTCATATGCTGAAGAAGATTTGGGGGATACTGGAGTCCTTGCTATTGTCAAGCTAAGGTCATTTTCCCCTCTAGTAAGGCAGTGACATTAAGATAATTGGGAGCTTCCTGGGGGAATGATACACTCTGCCCTGCCTCAAGTATTTGTCAATGGGCTGCAGGTTATAATGACATTTTATATTGTTTACTTTCTCTTCTGCCTCTGTTTCCAACAACACTCCTGGAAGGGAGGGTGATGTTAGGGCTCCAGGAAATTGAGTTATGGGTCTCTGGAAGCTAGGCTATTGATCAGAATGCTTTTTCCTGGTGAATCACAAAGACATTGGTAAACAGATGGAGGCTCATGTCTTGCAGGACAGTGATCTCTATCAGTTACCCATTTGTTTTTGTCTTCTCTTAGTTTTAGGGCAGCGAGGCGTACCTGAGGGGTGTCCTACAGATTCCACCTGGGAGTGGAGGGGGTGGGGAGGCCACGGGGAGTCAGGCTGTGCTTTGTCCTCGGCTCGCCTTCCACTCCTCATCAGCATAGACTCCAGAAAGATCCCTGGCAAAGAAACAGACTGAGTTCTGGGTCTCAGTCCTTGTCTGGACACTGACTGGTTGACCATGGATTTGTGTTGGATTTGTGCCTCTGTCTTCATCTGTATAATGGGCAGATCTGATTTAGAAGCCCCACACAACTGTTATGAGAATTTGTTAACAGCTAGGAAAAGATTTCATAAACAGTGTGACCAATGACTCCTGTCCCCTAAAAGAATTGTTGTCCCCTAAAAGAATGTTGAAGTCCTAACTGGCTCTATCTGTGAATGTCACCTCATCAGGAATAAGGTCTTTGCAGATGGTCAAGGTAAGCTGAGCTCTTTAGGATAGGCAAAAATCCCCTATGATAGATGTCCTTATAAGGAGAAATTTAGACACACAAGTGGGAGATGGTGTGAGGCTGCAGGAGAATGCCACCTACAGGGCAAGGATGCCCCAAACTACCAGAAGCTAGGAGACAAGAGAACTGACCAGATTCTCCCTCACAGCCCATAGAGGGAACTGACCCTAACAATACCTTGATCTTGGACTTCTAGCCTCCAGAACCCTGAGACTAGAAATTTCTGTTATTGAAGCCACCCAGTTTATGGTATTTTTTTACAGCAGACTGTGGACGTTACTATGGTCGTGATGAGGGAGCAGAAGGCTAGCTGAGGACAAAGCACAAAGGGAAATCCTGTACCCCTCCCCCCCACTTCTGGGTGGGACCTGTGTGACATTCTTCAAGGGATCTCCCAACCCTCTTAATGTTAATACATTGCTAGAGGAGAAAACAACCTTACCTTGACAATGGCAAGGCCTCCGTTATCTAAATACCTAAGTAACAAGCACCCTCTGAAACTCCCTGAATGGAGGAAAGGCACCGAGATCTCAGCTCTCACTCCCCCAAATGGAATTTCTGGCTCCCTCTTACAGGCTAAACTGCTAAGAAGAAGCCCCCTCCATGCCTTCCTCTGACTTGTGGTGACATAGGACTTGTCTCCCTTGGGTATAGAAGAGGCTTTGTTCCTTTGGTCACTTTCTCCAATGACCTTGTGGCCATCCCTTGCTCTTCAGATAGTGGGACCGGAGCCCAGACATCTCCTGTGTCTCATACAGTACGTGATCTGTGCAGGTGGGCATCCCCGCAGGGTCTCTGTCAAGCAATCAGGAGTCAGTCTTGGTCAGTCTCATTCATCTGTTGCTGGACTCCTGAAGACTGAACCTTGGGGGGCAGAAATGGAGGCAACCTTCCCTGACCACCCACACCTCCCACACCAGCTCTCATTCTGATTAGATCTGGTGTACTCGTTTTCTTTGGCTGCTGTCACAAATGACGACAAACTTAGTCTCCCACGCTTCTGCAGTCCCAAAGTCCAACATGAGTTTCATTGAGATAAAATCAAAATGTCAACGGGTTTGCACTCCCTCTGGGGACTCTAAGGGAGAATCTGGTTTTTGCTTCTTCCAGCTACAGAAGGCCGATGCCTTCCTTGGCGTCCAGCCGCTCGTCCCAGTCTTCTGGGCAAGCATCTTCAAATCCTACTTCATGGTCACATCGTCTTCTCCTCTTTGGCCTCAAATCTCCCTCTGCCGCTCTTTTATAAGGAAATATTCCATTGTATTTTAAAGCCCACATGGATAATCCAGGATCATGTCCCCAGCCCAAGATCCTTAGTCCTATCACTTCTTTTGTCATACAATGTAAAGTTTTAGGGATCAGGTCTTGGATGTCATTGGGGTAGGGTTGTGTTTTGGCATACCATTCCTGACTTTGATTCTGTAACCCATCCTGGCCATGCCCATTTTGGTAAATGCAGTTAATGTATCAGAATCCATGAGCTCTATGGGATCCATCATGCTCAAGGTTGGGGTAGGGGTGAGTAGTCCTTGATGAAGCTATAGGGCAGGTAATCGAAAAGAACAAAATCAAGGAGGTACTAGGCTTGTCTGGCAGGTAGGTTAAGGTCAAAGATTTGCTCAAAGTCCAGCATTCACAGTCCATAGAGAAAGAAGTTCAATTCTGTACCTTCATCTGTGCCTATGCAAGAGCCTATAATAGTTTCCAGAATCATAGAAACAGCATTTCCCACAGCCCTATGGCAACTTCCTTCTGGTTTGCACGAAATTACCTTTCCTAGAGCAGACAAAAAATTGGTTGTCTACTCAATGTTTATTTCCTCCTTTCTTTCCTTCTCAACAGAGCCCAGATTTGCTTTAGGAACTCCCCTCCCCCATGCTAGGTAATGGGCTTTCCGGAGGCATCCACTGCACTTTAAGCTGTGGAGACTGGGTTCTGGAGGCAAGTCAGGTTGAGTCAGGTTACCACCAGTGAATGCTGGTCATGAGCATATGGCAGATTACTGGTCTGCTGGGACAGGAAGGAGCTCTTCCGAAGAGACACAAAGAAGCCATGGCCTCCTTTCTTCTCTGAACAGGGTTGTGACTAGTCATGCCTGGAAGTGTTTTACCATTTAATGGGCATTTGGAGAACCAATGTAAGAACAAATTTCACTTACCGAAAGTGACAGAGTGAAGGGCAGAAAAATATGGGTCTTTAATTAGATAACTGAGCTACGGAATCAGCCAACCCCAAGAAAGCTACCTCACTTCCAGAGTTCTTATGAGGTGAGATATAAATTGCTTTATCATTTAATTTGAATGGGAGCCCAAAGTATCCTAAGTCACCTCCTGTCCAAGATCTGATAGTGCTTAGCCAAACCTGCTTTTCTTTCTAGCAACAGAAATAGAGGAATGGTCAGAGTTATACAGAGAAATTTATATTGGATTTTGAATCAAGATCCATTTTTATGTAACAAATTAGAGAAAATTGCATTTACCAAAACTCCTCTTAGAAAGAAGTCATTGTCTTAGCGGGAAAAATGGATTGATAAGTATTTGAGGTCACAGCAGAGAATGCAAAGCCTTTGAGCTTGGGCAGAACAGAGGAGAGGGTATTGTTTGTGTCCTGGAGGGTATCAAAGTGACAGAATAAGAAGGAAAGTGGAAGGAAGGGAGTGAGGAGATGGTTGAAAGAGCGGAGCCACATGCGGTCACACCTCTTGCTCGACAGTCCCCGCATCTCCCCATTCTGGTACAGCGTCCAAAGCCACTAAATGTGGACCACTTGTAGAAACCAGTGGCAGAGCTGACTGTGGTCTCCATAGGCTGCAATCCAGCAGGCAGGAAAGCAGGTGTATGAGGACAGAAAGTATTACAAGTAATTCCCCATGAGTTTCCCCCAGGTCACGAAGACACATTTGGTTCTCTAGGTCAGTCTTCTGCATGGCAGCCTCAGCAATAAGGAGCCCAAGACTATGTCGAGTGTCCCGTTACTAGTTACGGTACCATTCCTAATACCTGTGTCTCTCCCACAAACTGCACTGGGCGATCTTGCCCAACCACTGCCAAATTTTGGAGCCCCAGGCCCACGGTGGACTTTGCTTTGAGTGCTGCAATCTTTGCTTTGAGGGCGGGGCTCCCCAACCCCTTTGAGAAAAGCATAACCTCAGACACCTCATCCTTCCAACAGGACTTTACTCTTTCCGCCTTGCTTGTGTCCTTTTTCTTTATTGCATGCAAGGCATCGCCGGTCCTCGACTTTTCAGCGTTTTTGGGGTTTGACTCCAGCCTTTCCATGGGAAATGCTTTCCTAGCAGAATTCCCCACCATGGGCATTCAGACCTTCCATTTGCATAAGTAAGCAGTCGTTTGTACAGATGAAATGAGCAGTTACATATGTGCAGATAGGTCCTAATAGGTACCGTATGCTCCAATTACCCATTTTCCCAGCCCCCTGGACTGATTGGTTATTAATGCAGCAGATGGAGCAATTTAGCACTAGCAAACTCCCCAAATGCCACCCTTCCCTCTTCTTCCCAGACCCACGGGCTTCTCCTGGCACCCTCCACTTCTTTGTCGCAGTAGAATCAACGCCACTGAGTAGTATCCAACACATGCCCTTAGTTCCGCTGACAGTTCAATTGCATTTTTTTTTTTTTTTTTAATGAGGTTGCCACTCAGCAAACCCAGCAGGCCTTCGCTGTCAAAAAGATTCTCAACTGAAAAAAGCTGGGTTTTTCAACTGCATCCTGGGTAAAAGCTGGCCTGTTTGGACTTCTTTGGGCTGGAAGTCTTCAAAGTATCTGAAGGTCAGGGCTACGGATGCCTGAGGTTTGCTGAGATGACCCAGAGTTCTGCCAAGATCCCAGGTCCTTTTGGGGCATCTTGGACAGACTGAGGACGGTCGGCACACTCCCGTCAGACCAACAAAGACTCGGAACCCCTCAGAGGTGGAGGCAAACAGGAAATCATTCAGGCCCGCTGGTCGCATGCTGATTTCCTTGACACCCCGAGAGTCCCGGAGATACCTGTGAGTGAGGAGAAGCCTGAGCGGTAGAGAACCTGCCCTTTGCGATCCTGCATTAACCAGACCTGCTCTGTATTTACTTGGCACACTTTATCATTTATTGGGTTTATTTGTATGGCTAGAAAATCCCGCCTCCAAAGTCAGTTGGAAAACCCAACAGGTTATTGGTTTCAGACCTGGGTCTCTAAAATCTCTTCAGTTCTTGATGGGATGGGGGGCAGGAGAGGTGGTTGAACGGAAGCTATTTTTAAGTATTTTACAAAGCTTAATAGCACTTCTCCATTCACTGACTGCTCCCTGAAATGTCAGGCAGCGATCTCATCCACCTCCAGCTCCAACCACTGCCTTCACAGCCGTGACTCACAGGCTCCTGCCTCTAGCACAGACCCCTTTTCCAGAATCCGGGTCTGAATCCAAGCTTGTCCACACTGCCTCTCCTCTCGACACTCTCAAGGCATTCCAACTCAGCTGTCTTTTCCCTGTTACTCATGGGTCCCCGCCCCCCAACCATGGATTCTTTTCGGACATTCTCTTCTCTGCACAAGGCAATTTCCTCTATTGAGCTACATACAACAGAACCCTACAAATCCCTCTTGGCAACACTGTCTCCCTTTCTTTGCATATCTAGCTGATCACCAGCTGCTGTCAATTGCCCTTCTGAACATCTTCATAAACCATTTACTCCTACCATCCCTTTGGACTTCACTGTAATCCAAAAATCACTCAAAGAAGCAAAGTTTCTTACCTGCTCTCCACTTCCATCAATGTTTTCACATTTTCCAATGAAGAACACAGTCCTTACCAGGGCTCAAGACCTTACAAGGCCAGGCCCCAGCCTCAACTCTCACCACATGGCCCCTTGCTGCTGTGTTCCAGCCGCTCTGCCTTTTTATCAGTTCCCTGTACACATCAGGCTCCCTTCCACCACAGGGCTTTTGCACATGCATTTTGCCCTCTGCCTGGAATAGTTTTTTCTCCCTTTTCTATCTAAGCCTTCTTCCTCAGGTCTCTGGTTTCTAGCCCCTCTTAATTTCTGTGTCCCTCCTGTGTCACACTTGTGGCAAGATAGTTTATGGGCTATTAGATAAATTCCTAACTCTGCTCCATCTCTCACTGGGCTTGAACACTCTGCTTTCCGAGGGTGTCACCTGGTCTCTGCAGCCTCCGTGGGTCTGGGCTGCTCTAGCACTGAGGCACTCCCCGCTACAGCAGGCACCACAGAGGACGTGAGGGAGGAACGTGGCCAGCTTAGATGTGGAGACCCCAGCAACTGCAGCCCGGGCTTTTCAGATGTGGAGACAGTGCTAGGTGTTGCTGAGGCAGCAGCCGCTGGGACCGAAGCCAAGTAGCCCTGTCCAGAGGCGGGTGGGGCCTTGGTTGGGATTGCTTCCTATGAGGGTTAATTTTACGTGTCAACTTGACTAGGCTAAGAGATGCCCAGACAGTCAACAAAACATCGTTTCTCCGTGTATCTGTGAAGTTGTTTCAGGAAGATGTTAGCGTCTGAGTTGGTAACGAAGGAGATGGCCCTCACCAGTGTGCATGGTTATCATCCAGTTCACTGCGGGTCTGAATAGAAGAAAAAGACAGAGGGAGGGAAAATTTGCTCTCGGCCTGAGCTTCGTCATCCATCTCCCCCTGCCCTCAGACCTTCAGAGGCAGACTGGGACTCCACCACTGGCTTCCCAGGGCCTCCAGCTTACAGGTCATAGAACTTCTCAGCCTCCATAACTGTGTGAGCTGGCTCCTCACAGAAAATCTCTTTCTATCTATGTCTATCCTATTGGTTCTGTTTCTCTGGGATACCCTGAAAGACACACTTCATATTATATAATTATTCTCTTCTTAGCTCTGATATAATGGCAGGCATGGGGAAGGGCAGTGAAGTTTGGACTCCCGGCTGCCATGTCATTGAAGGTCTGAGACTCCTCCTTCACCTGAAGAATGGGGACAACTGTGGTAAGACCATCATTCAAGCTTTTTGGGGGGGGGCAGTAGGCAAGCAGGAATGCATGGGCAATTCTAGAAGGTTGCAGGGAGCGGCTTAATGCTGCTACTGCATAGACGATGAAATAATCTTGAAACCCACACCGTCCTTAAAAAATATACATGACGTGTATTCTAGTCCATCATGTATCGTGTTTTCTTAATCATTGAAAATTTCCCTGGACATAATTTAAAAAAATGTTTTAAGAAGAGCTTTATCCAGCAAATGTATATATCCATCCTCTAAAACACCATCAGAATCCCCTGATGGGTGGCTGAGCATCGCAGTTTAAAAAGCACAGCTCAGGACAAGAGACAATGAGAGAAACAACTACTATTGATTGAATTCACATTAGGTGTTTCACTTGCATTTTCTCATTTGACTATTTCAAAGGCATCATGATGTAGGGATTACTTCCCCTATTCTGCAGATGAGAACATCAGGGCTCAGGGAGATTAAATGCCCAACCCAACCAACAATGAGAATTTGAATACAGTTCATCATATGTGAAGGTCAGATTTTTACCCACCAGATTGTGGGGCTTCCTGATGCTTATGGAGCACCTGGCCCGATGCCTGGTCACAGCAGGGACTGAGACCGTTCCCACGGTGGCCACCCCATGGCATGCGGTAGTCAGCTGGCTTCCCCAGGACGAGGAAAGCCACACCCTCTGGACAGGTGAGCAGGGCTGTCTCTAGGCAGAGATATGACTAGATAATTTTGCCTCTCACTCATCAGTAGAACCTTAAATCTCTCTCTTTCTCTCTGCCTCCCCCTGGATCAGTTAGCTTTGAATCTGCCAATTATTCCCCAAAGCTATCAAGCTGTTACCATTGAACGGGGAGCCAGGGAACATTATGGTCGGTATCTATTCTGCATTTCCCGGATCAAGAGCTCCGAAGACAGAATGGGCAGCAGCCAAGTCAGAAGCTGTTTTGCCCATCAAGGATGCACTCATGGCCTTGGGAATTTAAATAGCCCCTTTTGGGGCGCCTGGGTGGCTCAGTAAGTTAAAGCCTCTGCCTTCAGCTCAGGTCATGATCCCAGGATCCTGGGATCATCGAGCCCTGAGTCGGGCTCTCTGCTCAGCGGGGAGCCTGCTTCCCTTCCTCTCTCTGCCTGCCCCTCTGCCTACTTGTGATCTCTGTCTGTCAAATAAATAAATAAAATCTTTTAAAAAAATAAAATAAATAACCCCTTTAAAGGGAAATGTTATGGAAGCTCTATCTCCAAGGGGAAAAGAATAAAATATAGAAAATTGAGTTTCTGAGTGGAAAAATACTAAACCCAAAAGACTCTGCTATTCTTCCGTTAAGTTGTAAAGATTAGAGTCTGAATGTGGTAATAATTACTTTTTTAAAATACTCTCTCCTTAAGCAATCTCTCAATTATAACTACCTTGTGTGTGATGATAGTTGTCCGCAGTCATGTCCATCCGTCCACTAGTAAATAGAAGGCAAGTGTGTCAAGCAGTACCCATTCTTTGACTTCCACCAACAAGACACTGAGGACGGTGCTACACTGCCCCCAGCTCTGGCCTCATTGAGGACACCCTGAGAACGAACAAAGCCACCTCAGCGTGTGAACAACCCTGAAGTTGTCACCTCTCCCTCCCCCATGCCCAGCTCCCTCCTCCAACAGTGTGGGTAGTGGCTGTACCACCTAGAGTGAGTGGATCTGGTTTGGACACAAGTACAAACCCCAAGAAGTTCTACACATACCACATCTCTGCTGATGTGGTGAAACTCCTCGTTCTAACCTGGTGAGGAAGGAAGGTAGAATTGGATGATCATGATTTTGCAGCCCCCAAGGAAAGAATGAATTTCGACATTAGTAATGAGAAGACATTAACCTCAGGAAAAGAGACAGTCGGATCTGAGCTGCTTCCTGAACACGGTTCCGGATACACAGTGGGGCTCCCAGAGCAGCAGTCCAGGCCTGTGAAGCTTCGGGAGCCAACCACCAACCGACAGGAAATACAGAGGACAGAGGAACTTACTAAATGCCACCAAGGGAATGCAATTAGCAAAGATAATGGGAAACTTAAGATACCAAATGACCCCGTTCCTTTAGCAACAATAAATTGCACAATGACGTAGAAAGAATCTACAGTTTAAAAAGAGTCTTAGGAGACACACTAACTGATCACAGAGTGGATTTTATTTGGATCCTAATTCAAACAAATAAACCTAAAAAACATATAAAACAACTAGGAAGTACAAACACTGACTAGATAATTAATGATATGAAGAAATTACTGTTGGCTGCTCCCGGCTATGACAATGGTATTGCGATTTTATTATAAAAGGGGAGTTTTGTCCTAGAAACAGAGTAGGGTGGTGGTTGCTGGGGGAGGGGGGAGGGGGAAATGGGAAAATATTGGTCAAAGTGTACAAAGTTTCAGTTATGCAGAGTAAGTTCTAGAGATCTAATGTATATTTGAAATTGCTAAGAGGATAGATTTTAAATCTTCTTATCTCACACACACACACACACACACACACACACACACGGTGGACATGTAGAAGAAGTAGCTATGCTAAGTACCTGGGTTGTGGCAATCATTCACTGTATATCAAAATATCAAATTGTGTAGCTTATACACACTCAAGTTTTATGTCAGTAATATCTCAATAAAGCTGTTAAAATAAAATAGGAGTTTTTGCTTTTCGAGATACACACTGAAATATTTGCTGATGAAATGATAGGACGTTTGGGATTCACTTCAAAACCTCCAGGGTGGGGCGCCTAGATGGCTCAGTTGGTTAAGTGTCCACCTTTGGCTCAGGTCCTGATCCCAGAGTCCTGAGATCAAGTCCTGCATCCGGCTTCTTGCTCAGCAGGGAGCCTGCTTCTCCCTCTCTCTCTGCCTGCCACTTCCCTGCTTGCGAACTCTCTCTCTGATAAATAAATAAACAAAATCTTTAAGAAAATATGATTATCCGAGGTACAATTGGAAGGGAGTGTAGATGACAAAAGGTTGTTCATGACTGACGGTTGTCAGAGTTGGATATGTTGGAGTGGGACACACTGTTCTCTCTCTAGTTATTCATGCATTCTTGACACAGACCGTAATTTTTTAAAACTGTGAAAAATAATGCCTTCAGCAAGAACCATTAACAAATACTTTGTCCAGCACCTGCCATGTGTTGTGCACTAGCGTAGGTGATTGAGATATGTCAGCAACAAAGCAAGATTCCTGCCTTCCTGGAGCTCACATTCTGTGGGAGGTTGGGGGCGGGGGAAGAGGGACTATGAATTTGATTATTATGTTTAAAACCATCAGAGAAACTGTGAACAGACTAAGCTGGGTTATGAGTTAGAGAGGGAGAGGTTGTCACTTTGAACCGAGTGGCAGGGGCACCTGTGTGAAGACCCTGCGGGAGATGAGGGAGTGAGCCCAGGCGGCCAGGAGGAAGGGCGTGCCTGGGACAGGTGACAGCCAAAGCGAAGGCGGGAGGCAGGCAGTGTGTCTGCTATGTTTGACCAACAGCAGGGAGACCAGCGTGGCTGGAGTGAGTTTGAAAAAGTATAGATCAGAGAGGCAGGGAGAGCAGGCGAAGATGGAGTAAGGCCCGTGTAAGACTTGGTTTTTACCCTGGAAGGCTGGCAGTAATGCAGAGCTCTGAGCAGAAGAGGGGCGCGATGGCACGACCTTTAGAGTCCCCTTGGCTGCTCTGCTGAGAATAGACTGTAGGGGTCAGAGGTGGTAGCAGCAAGCTCCGTTAGGAGGCTCCTAGCCTAGAGCGATGGTGGCTCAGACCAGGATGATGGCAGTGGAGGTGGACACGAATGCTTGAATAATGGTTACTTGAAAGCCGAACCTCCAGGAACGCATGCGCAGTGAAAGAAAGGAGTCTGGGGGTACTCCACGGTTTATAGCCCGAGCCGCTCGATGGATGAAGTTGTGCATCATGACATCTCAGCCAAGGGAGTCGACACAGACCTTGTGTTTCTCTTTCACGTCCAGCAAGTCCAGAATAAGCCATCCAGGGTCAGCAGGGTGGCTGCACCTTGGTCTTGGACACAGACTATTTCCAGGTTTCTTCTGCACTAACCCCCAGGAACTGTGCTCAGCCTCATGGTCTGAAATGAAATTCAAGCCATCAGGTCCATATTCCAAATAGCGGGATGTGGAAGGAGGGAAAGGGGGGCAAATGGGTCATCTATGTTTTGAAAATATTTTCCAGAAGCTTCCATACAACTCCTTTGCTTCCATCCTACTGTCTGGAAGTTAGCTCCACTCCACATCTACCTCCTGAGATGCCAGGAATATAGCCTCTACTCCAGATATCCAACCAAAGACTGGAGGTTTCATCCCTGAAGAGGAGGGAGAGAACAGATACTAAGGTAAGCACACGCAGATTCTGCCACACCATCCATCTTGTTGCCCAGAGAGGAACCTCAGTCCTTCCTAGGGGTTCTTCCTCAAGTACTGTCAATACTACATCCTCATTAGAAGAGCCTGCTGCTCATCAGCTCAGGCTTCGGGGTCAAAGAAACCCAAATTTAAATCCCTGTTCTGCCCCTTACCAGCTATGAGACTTTACACTTCTACTCTGTGATATTTTGCATAAACTTTTCCCAGACTTAGAATGCCCCTTATCCTTACTTCTCAGGTAGCGTACTCCTAGTCATGCCTCAAAACCCAATCCCAATGGCCCCGCTTTAGGGAAGCCTTCCTTGACTTTGTCAGAGTGCCATGAATCCACTTTCCTTACTTCCTGGGATAGTTATGTGCCAGTGACTGAAGTTTGGGAAAACTACGTTATATCATTTAACATTTATGATAACCCTGCTCTCTTCCATTTTATAAAGGCAGACAGTGAAGCCCAGAGAGGTAAAAGGCAGAGTTTACACTTGACTTCAGAGACCCTGATCTTTCTGTTAGTCCCCAGTCCTAGGACGCACACCCTCTGTGTCTTACTCTAGTGAGTGAGCCTGGTTGTGCAGACCCATTCCCTGGGAACCAGGGGATATCAACAGTCTCCCCCCCCCCCCCCCAGCAGTGGGCTGAAGATCCCCTGCCTGCTGGGGAGTGCGTCTGTACTTCACTCTTCCCTACATACTAGGTCTAATTCATTTCTGTATGCCCAGCACACAATTAGCATTCAGAAAATGTTTCTTATATCTCATCTGTTTCCAAATATTTAAATGTCCGCATGTGTAAGAATCAAATAAATGGTAGCTATTGCTATCATTGTAATTACTGTTATTATTACAAGCATTTTGCTGTCATGGGTACAAAATTTATTTGGTTGCCTGACTCTCCATCCATATGTTTGTAAAACAAGTCAGCAGAGTGAAAATTCACCAAAGAAAACCCAAACAGAGAAAGGTCTTTGGAAAGTGGCCACCATAAGGAGCGGTGTTTTTAGGGGGGCTGACCACCCTGCCACAGCTAAGCGGGCCTTCATCTCTCAGCACACGGAGCCTGCAGCATAATCCAGGCACGTTTGATAAAACTTCTGTCTTCTTTCCAAAGCCTTAAATCAAAAAGAAATTTGCTTGCAGCATCAACTCTGAGTCTTAAAAAAGCAGCGCATTAGCATCAACAATGGGATTAATTAGGCTTCCCTGGAAACTGTTCAAACAAAGGATTGTGCAGTTCCCTAAGAAGGTCAGGCTTTTCGTTCTTTTCTGCAGCGGGCCCGCTCTGTGAGGGCCTGCTGTTCTGGGGTCTCGTGCCATCCCCGTAACTGGTTCCCGGGCTTTCTCATGGAGCTGGCCTGTGCCCTAGGACCGGGGGAGGGGATAATGGAAAGATCCAGGTGTCTGAGGTCTAACATAAGCTGTGTCTTTCACCTCTGAGGGCTTCATTGTCCTGCTTTGTAAAATGGGTGTGATATTCTCCACAGAAGACGAGGGCTGCCGTCAAAGCTGAAAGAAGCAGTATGGTTTCCCCAAACCTCAGTCATTAGCTCGCAGCTGTCCCAATCTTGCCAACATGCTATACCTCTTTCGATGCTACTGACCGAATATTTCCTTTTAATCAATATATTTTAGGAGGGAAGACTATAGTCTTACTTTAAGTAGAAAAAAACAAAACAAAACAAAACAGGATTTTTAAATTACACAACCCAAAACAGCTAAAGAAAAAATATTTTTAAATTCACATACCACCAAAAATTACCATATTAACCAGCAGGGTATTATTTGAGCCAAGCTCTGGGAAAGACGGTAACCGGGGGGCACAGACGGGTGAGTCTTTGTATACTTTGACAATTCTCCTTCCTGTCTCCTTCCTCAGCCTATGTCCTCCCACCAGTCTCCCCACTGGCTCTGGGCAGAGCTGTTTCCTCACCAACTTAGAAGTTCCTTCTGCCTGAGAAGCTGACGTCTGTGTAGCCTGCAAGGGTGATGTGGAGAGAGACACATCCTCTCCTGCCTGGATCCCCAAGCGTCACGGGAGGCACCCGAACCACCATCCCAGATTTGTTTCGGACACGCGCACCCTGTCTTGTGAATCAAAGTGGCCCCCGAAGGGAGCCAATTGATTTCTTTTTCCCAGTGTTTTTCCAAGTGCTCCAAGTGAACTAGAGTACCTTTTCCTTTGAAATTCCTATATTTAGCCTACTGGAATGCTATTTTGTTTTTCAAAGAATGTATCATCTAATTTGAGCTTTTTTCATTGCACATGACAGGAAAATCCTTGTTCAATGTATTTAAGTAAATAATAAGAATTTATTGGCTCACATAGCTAAATAGTCTGGAGGCTTCAGGCCCGGCTTGATCCAGGGCCAAAATTATGTGACTAGAATAAACTTCTCTGTCCATTTATTAGCTCTGTTTTCTTCAATGTGGCTTCCTTCTCTGCAAACTGTCCCAGTGTGGTCATAAATAACAAATGTGAGTTCCCAGGGCTCAGACATCCAAATATAAAGCCGACAGAAATATGTGAGCCTCACTGAGGCAGTCTTCTCAGCAAATTCTGGAATCTGTTCTGATTGGAAATTTTAGGGTACATGCTGACGCCCAACTCAAGCAATTCCCATCACAAGGGGTCATACCACTTTGATTACTCAGTCCCGGGTCAGTCAACTCCTTTAGAGAGACACAGGCTGAATGTGGTGCTGGAGGTGGCCCACCAGAGGGAAATTGGGGCATGGCTACAAGCAGAGTGAAGGGATGTGGGGCAGAAACCACACATATTCAGGCCTATCAGTATTATGTTCAACTTCTTCAAATAGAAAAGCAAAAAAAAAAAAAAAAAAAAAAAAAGGCTTTAAAAAGAAATACAGTTCTCTCACATAAAAGAAATAAAGAAATATGGGGGTGGGTAGTGCGAAGCTGGTGTGATGTCATTAAGAACTTGCATGGAGCTTCTAGTCTCCCAGTGATATCCTGGTCCTGGCTGGATGCTGGAGGTATCAGCTGTTATCCCAAGTCGGCAGAAAGAGGAAGCAGATAGCGTGTAGGGGAAACCGGAGGCAAACGGGCTCCCTCCCAGCCAAGTTAACCACCACTCACATCGCAATAAGCATACCTAGTTCCGAGGTAGGGAAGAAAGACAGCGTGAGAAAATTCTCACTTCTTCTAAGAAGTGGGATGAATTAGACCCACCCACCTCTGTCTAGCCCTGAGTGGGGATTCAATAAATGTCTGCGGGTGACAACCGTGGCGATGGCACGTCTCAGGTGGAAGGAATGATGCCCTGGGTGTTATCTGAATGCAAATGGACGCACACACTCGTAGACTCTACTGAGCCATGAATTCAGAAATCAGAAATGGTGCATCAGAAAGGATCTACTGGTTTCCGACCAAGCTCAGCTCTCTCCGGCAAGACAACATGTCATGGCCAACAAGCATCTGGGAAGCATGGTGCCTTGAGAAGTGATGATTCCCCAGCCAGCCAGCCAGCACGCAGCCCCACAACTTCCCTTCTTAGCCTGTGCTAAAACCTAAATCGTACTGACAGTGTGGCCACTCGAATTTGTCCTCCATGTGTGTGTCTGCATGACTCAGTGTTTCTACTTTGGATGTCTTTCGGTGGTGCCTGCCCCCTGAACGGTTCCCATGGCCTTCCCAGGGACTGTCAGGAACTACCCTGCCTGGCATCTGGAAGCCCTTGCTTTCAATGGATTTTAATTCTGATAGGACTGCTAAAGCTGAGCTGCAGATTTTATCTTTTCTCATTTTTCCAGAATAGTGAAACAGCTGAGTCAGTGTGGAGCTGTGCAAAATCCATCCCCTCCATCATATTTCTCCTGACCCCAACATTTCCTGTCTTTTGTCCTTTGTTCCCCACCTTGTCCACGGGGTGAACTCCTTCCATGTTCAAGAACCGGCTCTTCAAATGTAGCCCCCACTCCCATCTAATCCTGTGTTCTGATCTACCGGACATCTCTAGCAAAAAACCCAGCTAGCTACCTGTTCCGGTTCTGGGACTTTCTCCAAGCTCTGCCATCTTTGACCTTGAATCTTCTTTCTCTCCTCTAGTTCCTGCCCTGTGGCCTTGACTCAAATCCCCACCTCTGCCTGGTGCCCTGGCTGGAGGACTGCCCCAGGCCCCAGGACACCATGCCTGCCCCCAGGCTCTGCCTCCCCATGGTGTCCAGGGGTGCAGGTGGGAGTGGGAGATCAGCTTCCTTTAAGGGATTGTATCTATTGCTGGAAGACAAAGGCCTGCCCGAGATTTTGACCTGATACAAATAAAAGACAATCATGCTTTCAAAGTGACTTACAGTTCCCACATTTCATAGGGGCAAACGCCCAGGGTAGATGACTGTTCTATTTAGAAAAATTCACTCTCGCCCTTTGGGATTTAAGGCAAAGAAGCTCAGAGATTTGTGGGAAGCCCAGAAGTATGTTACATTTCTCTGCATAATCAAGTCAGAAGAATGAGGAGCTTTTTCTGGGCAACGAGGAGGCAGGGAAAAGGGTCTGGGAGAAAGAAGACCTAAGCACAGGGGAGTAGGCTGGGCCATGGGGAGAAAGTGGCCCCAGGAGAGACTCAGTGCAGGTGGAAGGTTTGAGAGCAGGGATTGGAATAACTTGTTTCTTGCTCTGACTAAGACCTTTGTGACGACTCCCTTGTCCCCAAACACATAGGTTTGAGACACATCTGTTAACACATCACAGCAGTATTGGAGAGACTGGAGGTGGGAAGGAAGGGGCAGAGAGGGGCAGCAGCCTCGGGCAGACCGACTAATGGGGGTCATTAATTGTGTTGGGGGCATGAGAGGCATAAGGGACATTAAGAGAATGGGGACCATGAAGACAACCCTCGGGAATTCCCAGAGGAAGTCCTCAAAGTATGTGATGGGGACTCAGGTCAATTTCTTGGCCATTAAGTGTGACTCCGGAAGACCAGGGCCAGCAGAGATCCTTGTTCTTTGTTGGAAATCTAGGAAGGGGGGCTGGGCTCAGCCCAACCTCTCTGGAGACCTCCACCTGCTCAGCCTGGTGGGGCTCAGAGGCTGTGTGCGCGCTGCCCATACTCAGGGTCCTGGCTGGCTGCTGGCTTCTTCCTCCACGAGGTAGAGAGAACGAGAAATCCCTGACAGGACATCTCTAGACTCCAGGAGCTGTTTCTTACCCTGGTCTCTGACACTGCCAGCTCATGTCACCTAGATATGCGGAAGCAATGAGCTCCTATGGGTGTAGCCGGCCCCTCCTGGAGCAAGTCTTCAGGGACTACAGAGGAGGGGGAAAGCTGTGGGGTCGGGTGTGGATGCCGCCTTCCCTCCTCCACCTTGGGCACGGCCTAGGCACTCTCCTCACCTGTCTGGTATGGTTTCTTCATCCGGAAGCAGTGAGTGGGGATGCCTGCTCCGAGGGTTGTAGGAGGAGATACGGGTGGAGGGCTGTTACAAGGCAGGTGCTTTAGGAAGCTCTGTGGGGCTCCAGAGGGGCTTTCTGGCCTTGGCGAGACCCCAGCCTGTGACAGGCAGGCAGCCTTATGCCCAGCCCCCAGAAGCCAAAGCTGGCTAGAGCTGGGGATGACGTCAGACAGAGCCCAGCCGGCAGACAGGCCCTGGTGCGGGGAATCCAGCGTCATCAGCAAAGCAGGCCATCCCCCAGGGTTGGGGAAAGCTGAAATATAAAAGCTCTGAGAACAGAGAACTCCCCCACCACCACAGCCGCCCAGACCCAGGCCTCCAGCTTTCCAGCCTGGCTCAGTGAGTCAAGTGGAGTTCTGGTAGACACCCATACCTTTCATCTCAAGGACAAGCCTGACCTGCTGCTCCCAGCTCCCAAGAGCATGGCCTCAGTTCCCAGACAGGAGGCACTAGCCCACCCCATCACTGAGGCCCCAGGCCAGCATCCGCAAGCAGGGGCTTGGGAATGAGGTGGGTCTGGGGCGATCTGTGACTTTGCCAGCCCTGTCCAGCTATGGGAACTTAAATAGACTCCTCCTCTTTCTGAGTCTCTGCTTATCAGAAAAAAATGGAGATGCTGCCTAACAAGGCAGGAGAATTAAGTGCACTCCTGTTCCTCCCAAGGCAGCATGAAAGCCCTCTGGGATTCTGAATTCATCCAGCCCCTGGCAGCTGTACGTGCCCAAACAAATAATGTGATGGCCTCAGTTACACCCCAGAGAAGGCTAGCCCCAGAGTGCTCTGCCCTCTCACCAATCCTTGAGAACAGGGCATAGGGAGAGGAATTGGTCCCCCTGAGAAACCCTGAGTGGGTCTCGGGCCCCGAGGTGAGAGATGCTTGGTACCCCATTAATTTGCTCTGCTCTCTCAGCCAGATATGGGTATCCTGGACAGCAGATGGTAAAGGGGATGAGGTGATGGGAGCTGAGGTTCAGGTTTAGGGCAGATTTTGTCTACATTGCCGAGCACTTCAGAGGGTGATGGTATTAGAGCAGGACATCCTGGCTCACCTCTTCCCTGACTGTCCATGTGCCCCTGCACTTCACCCATACTGACAGGCTGGAAAGGGCAAGGAAAGTCTGTGGTGCATCCCAGGCTCACACAGGGATTATCTCCTGGTGAGCCCTAAGAAAGCCACAAGTTCTTTTATCAGATAAACTTTATTAAGAAGAACAGAAGACCCACCCCAAACTGACTTAAAAACTACCAAAATGGAAACAAACAAACAAAAGGAATTTATTGGCCTTATATTAAAAAGTCTGGCTTGAACAGCTTCAGGCACTACGTGATCCAGGTGCTCAAATACCCACAGGCTGCATTCCAGGGTGTCCGGCTCTCGGCTCCATGTCCCACAGTCTCTCCATCCCAGTAGCAAGTTGTGTCCAACAGCTCCTGTGCTCCCTTGCTCATACCCTCTCATTTCTACAAGCAGCAGGAAAGGTAGAAATGCTTCCTCTGGGGGCCATTAGCACAGACCCTGGTTTGCTCTGACCCAGTTTGGTTGTGTTGGCCCAAGGCCTGCACCCAATCCTTGAGTTCTGCCCAAAAGGGCCTTGGGGATGGAATTTGCTGACTGGCCCAGGGCAGTTCCCCATCTGAGACTGAAATTGAAGCCCCAGCAACTGTATGGGGTCAGAACCAGTCCCCAAATTAGAATCAGGAGCTGCTACAGTAAGAACAGAACATGGCTGTCAGATGGGCATACAATGACGCATTATTCCCCAAAATTGGAGTCACCTAAATGTATTTGTCTTCCAGAGCCAGAGTCCTATGTGGCCTTGACATCAGGAAGGTTCTTCTGTCCCCTGAGAGATTTGACCTCACTCTGGAGTTGCAGGAGGCCTTTGTTCCTCTACCTCAGGCCCCTAATAGTCTTCACTCCCATTATCAACCAAGCACCCCACCACAGAGTGGAATGAAACAGGAGGAAGTCTGCTGTGTTCATCATGGAAATGGCCTCATTCTTGGGGGAGCCCGAACCGAGTCTGTCTTCGTAACCACAGAAATCCAATTATCTTCTCTCCAGAAAGGGTGCGTGTGGAGACCACTTTCTCTAATTAATTGGTTCCATTGCCTATGCTGGGCCTTTCAGGGGGCCTGAGATGAGAGCTCTGTCTGGGAGGCTGATCAGGGATGCGAGGCCAAAGTGGCCCAAGGCCTTCCATCAGCTGAGCTCAGCGAAGCACCAATCCCAGGTCAGCTTTGCCAGCCCAACACCTGGGATCAGAAGGGAGTAACGATCGTAACACGTACTGAGCGCCCAGTAAATGCCACGTGCTACAGGCTTTACGGCCAAGACCTCATTCAGTCTTCACAACACACCTAAAAAGAAAGTACTGTTTTCTTCCCCATTTTATAGATGAGGAACTAATAACCTCTGATCACCTTGCTAGTAAGCGGCAGGGCCAGGAGGCGGAGGCTGTTCTTTCTAATTCCAAAGCCTCAGAGCTTCCCCACATGCCATTCCAGCCCCATCCTAGGGCCTTGATCCTTGCCAGCCGGCCAGCTCCTGGCGCTCCTGGAAAGCCCAGCCGACAGCAGACTTCCCCACCGCATCTTCACTTACTTGCTGGCGGTGGGAGAGGGTCTCGTGAGGACTGGATAAACCAGCAGACGAAGGCAGTAGGGCCCTTTCACTGGGAACCCACAGACTTTCTAAAGCAGTGCTGACTCATCAGGGCCTTCAGACTGCCAGCTGTGTGGCCAAATTTGGCCCAGAGTTGTCCTAGTTCTCTCCATGTAATGTCAATGCTTCCCATGCTTGTTTGCTTCCTTTTTTTTTTTTTTTTTTTAATTTGAATTACTGTATTTCTTTTTCTCCCCTCCCCCTTTTCTCATTTTAGCATCCCTGAAATCAGGATGCATGTTCAAGTCACTGTCAGGGAGGCATCAGCTGTTACACTTCGCTGCCTGAGCGTGTCCCCATCGTTACTTGCAGAATGGGTGCTGGCCGCATGCAAAAAAGTCCTGGAGGTGACAGGGCAGTAGGGAGAAAAGATGATCCTGTATGGCCGAATGCAGGTTCCCGCAATGCTGGCAGAGGAGCCACACAAAGCCGATTCTTTTTTTTTTTTTTTTTAAGATTTTATTTATTTATTTGACAGAGAGAGAGATCACAAGTAGGCAGAGAGGCAGGCAGAGAGAGAGGAGGAAGCAGACTCCCCACCAAGGAGAGAGCCTGATGTGGGGCTTGATCCCAGGACCCTGGGATCATGACCCGAGCTGAAGGCAGAGGCTTTAACCCTCTGAGCCACCCAGGCACCCCCACAAAGCCGATTCTAAATGGGAGGAACTTCAGAAGAACTTTAACCAGTTAATTTTGCATATGATTTCCTTTTTTCATGTAGGCACAAGCTTGATCTAGGACAGAAATCTTTATCTAAATAAGTCTAAAATAGCTCTTTCTACACACGTAAAATAAATCTTTTGTGATAAGAAAGCCCTGTGTCGTAGTTTAACTGGTAAAATTTTCTTCCTTAATGGTACATAAAATAATGATGCAGCTTATAATAGAGAGCATCTTACATTTGATGATATGGTATTTGCATTCCCCCCACCTCTTGAGCTCCCATCTAAAAGCTCAAAAAGTCTGATTATACAACAGCGTGACAGCCATGAGCTAGAGAACTGAGAGGCAGTTGCTCCTTTTGAATGAGGTCTATTACACTCTGGTTTGCTGTAGTCCCCACCACTCCCTACTACCTTACCCTAGACTGTCTCCAATCATTGGCATTATTATCTGTCATCTGTGGGTACTTGTGTTTGATCCCCCTTGAAAAGGTAAGTTCAGTCTTGTCTGACTAGACAAGATCCATTTACGGCCCCAGCAGCAAAAATTAGCCTGTGATGATTTCCTTAGATTATACAGGGTAGGGAGGGGAGATGAATTCAGACCCAAGAGGAGCTTCAGGGCCACAACACTTAAGAGTGCTCCTTCCAAAGCACACTTTCTTGGCAGTATACCAGTAGCCTCTCAGGTTTCATTGTTAGCCCACTGACTAACCTCCTAGCCAGCTCATCAGACAGTGATTTCCAACCACCCAATGCCTCTCCCACCTGTCCTCTGAGCGTCAGAGACATCTGGGCTGAAACTGAGCAGAGGATGCAACCAGGCTCAAGCTGAAATCTGGCTTCCCTCTGCATCTATTCATTCATTTGCAGATTTCTGCTGAGGGCTGCTCCTGTGGGGCAGCAGGCTACGCCATGGGAGGTAAAAATGAAACGCACTGTCTATGGGGGAGAAGTAGGCACAGAAAATGATAACATGGGGAGTCAGCGTCCTAACACAAGGAGAGAAGTGACAGGAAAAGGAAGGGTGATTAGTTCTATTTTGGGATGTCAGAGAGAAGCTACAACAAGTGATTTCGAAAGCAAGTTTTTGAAAGACAAATACTTGTCTGGGGGATGAGGAGGGGAAGGCATTTTAGACTGAGGAGGCAGAAAGTATTCTAGCGTTTCCAGGAGAATGGCCAGCGTGGGGATGACACACGATGGCTGGGCTGTCTTGGCTTTTGGCATTTGGGCCTTGTCCTGCCTGCCAAAAAAGAGGCTTTTAATTGTCAAGGTGGAGGGACATGATGAGAGACAAAATCAGAGGGAGGGTGGAGGGTGGGTCAAGGGGATGGGATGGAAGTAGAAGACGGGACGTGAGAAGAGTGCGGTAGTCATGGGAAGGCTGCAAGGACGGAGAATATTTAAGAGTATTATTCTCTACCTGAATCCAAGCTCTCGGATCCTATTATGTTCAGAAGGTGTTTTAGATACAGTAAAGCTTGCTCTAATAACCCCCCCCCAAACCTCGGCGACGTAAATTATCTCTCACTTACATAAAATCCAGTTGGGGACTGTAATCCACATAGTTATTCAGGGACCCAGGCCCTCTTTTTTGAGCCTCTGCGGTCCCCAGGGCCCTCAGAGTCCCAGTCCATGCAGGTGAACAGGAAACAGGAAAAACAGATTCCCCGTGCAAGGAATTTCTTGGGCCAGGCCTCCTGCAAGAAGCGATAGGGCTTCCACACCTCATTGGCTGGAAGCCAGTCACATGACCACACCAAGCTGCACGGGAGCATGGGAAACGTGTCTAAGCTGTATGTCTGGCAGAGGAGGGGTGCAGAGCAGGGGGGGGGGAGCAAAGATTGGGGGGAATGAAGGGACAGGGACCCAGAACATTGCCACATTCTCAGAAGATGAGAAAGAAAAATGTCTTAGTAACTCCCCAGTTTCTAATCTGAGCCGCCGCATAAAAGGTGATTCCATTTACCCCTGATGATGGGGAACAAGGACAGTCCAATGGACACATGATAAATTCACAGACCTAGTGGGTATTTGGGTAGAACTGGATATACAGGTCCTTGGTTCAAGGTCAACTTAAGCTAAAGTTTTTTGAGCAACCAAGAGAAGTTCAAGCCTTACTGGTCTTTGCTCTTGGTCTTGAGAGGCACCAGTCCAAGGGCAGTAACCAGGCCAAATGGAGCCCACCCAGGCTGGTCTCATCATCCCTGCACTCTTCACAATTGTCCCAGCCAAACAGACGCCCCCATAAGGAATGCCAACTGTTAGAAAAGTATAGATCAAGTCTCATTTATCTCAGAAGTCTCCAAGGAGAGAGAATAAGGAGGGCCTGAAGTCCAGAAATGTTACAGACCTCCTCCCTTTTGCTATACATTCTCTCGTTTTCCTGCTTCGTAAAGCTGCATGCATGTGGGAATCACTAGGGCTCGCTGGACCTCCCTGGTTCCCTGAGTTCATTAAACTCACAACAAACAGGAGATGCCAAGAGCTGCATTTTAGGAAAGAAGCAAAGGGGTTGGATTTCAGCGTGGAAGACAGAGGGAAGTCCAGAGCTCCAGGCAGGACAAGCTTGTCAGGTGCAGGTCCACACCCCTGGGAGGCGACACCAGCCAGTTAGTGATGTCACAGGCCAGAATCATACTTCCCCATTGATTTGCATGGCAGCCCCCTCCCTCGCAACAGTCCAGTTGGTCGCATTCCAGAACAGGGTCCCACTTGTCCCGTTGGGTGCTTCTGCCCAGATCCTGGGCTTCACATTGGCCAGCATGTAGAGCACCTCGTCTGCTGGTGTGGGGGGGCGGACTTGGGCAGATGGTGAAGAGTAAGATGGACATTCCCTAAAGGTGGTCCCAGTCTACACAGGGAGGCCCCAGGGAGCAGGCTAAGAGGAGGCTGGCGGCCATAGTGGTGCAGTTACTACTGTTCACGGTGAGAGGAGATGTTTTGTTGGTACCTGGGTGGCATGAGGATGGAGAGTTAGGAATACCCCAGTCCATCCCTGCAGGGACCTTTGCCCCTGCGGGGTTCCAAAGCAGGAGAGCAGTGTGCAAGGAGACAGAGCTAAGCAGGAAGCCAGATGCACTTAACTGGGCAAGAGTCTGACTCTGACAGCTCCCTTGACCCACCTTGATGAAAGCAGAGCTTTCTGGTAAAACCTGGGCTGAAGCACGCGACATTGTTGGAGACCTCAGTAAACCTCTTCCCCATCAGACTGCCCCCTCTCCAAATCCCAGGCTTGCACCAGCACGAACTAGGGCTGATTCACAGAAAGCATGATGGCCAGGCTCCGGAGCATGTCTGCCTGTGCAGCTTTCTGGGGAAGGAAGAGAGGAAGGTGGGCTTGGCTCTTAAGGATTGGTCACTGTGCCTCTCTTGGGGGCTGGGGGACTGGCTGGAAAGGAGCAGGGGAAAAGAGTGGTACCATGGGATAAGTTCTTTCTACAGCTTTTTTCTTCCTTTTCCAGTGTGCACTGAGGGCTGATACTCAAACCAGAGCTCCCAGAGATCGTGTAACCTTGCCTGTGTCACAGGATGACTTAACTCCACGTGGAGCGAGATTCAAGCTCCAACAAATTCGTCTGTCTTCTGTGCGCCATTACGCAGTAAGCAGCTGTCCCAGAGGGCCGTGCAAAGAACTCTGGAGTCAAGTGAAGGGTGCAACCAGTTTCGCAAGGAATGGGAGACAGAGGCAGAGCCATTTGACTCAGATGTCCCAAGTGGGAATAAAGGGAAGAGCATTCCTGGAGGGAGAACCAGGGCGAAGGCAGGGAGCCTGGAGCCTTCGCCTCCAGCCAAAGGTCTGGGACCCACACCCGAGCCTGGAGGGGGGTCCAAGAGGCCAGTCAGGCTCCAGACACAGTGCCAAGGAGTTTCTATTCTGTCCTGTAGGTGCCACATCAGAGGTTTACCGGGAGCAAAGCAGTGTTGTCCCATCAGTGATCAGAGCAGTGCAGAGGATGGGAAGGGCTGCAGGAGCACTGACCCACGCACGTGAAGAAACGGGAAGCAGGGCCCTGGCAGTGGGGATGGACAGGGGTTGGCCACTGGGAGGAGCCCTTGCCAGGAAAGGTAACCGATGAGGTGGCAAGAAGAGGGAACGAGGGGACACAGGGTGACTCTGAGACGACAGGTGGGGACCCCAGATGCACCACATTAAGTCAAGCATCAGAACGGAGGAAGCGGGACTCGGTCGAGGAAGAGAGGATGAGCAGGCGTGTTTAGAATCAGCCAGCACCTGCAGAAAGGGGACCATATTCCTCTGTTCCAGGATGCGTGGTCTCTCACACGGCAATATTTCTGAAATTGGAAAGCGTTTTACGCGTGACGTGTCCAGAAAGCCATGTGTCACCGTTTTGTTGGCAGCGTTTTCTCTTTCTTGGAGAAACGTTGTTTTCACACAGCCCATGGTGTCTTAGATTTTCTGGGGTGGAATGATGGCTGGCAAGATGGCTCGGTGTGGCCTGGGGTCTAGAATACCCATCTGTGCTTCCCTCTGCTTTGTGGCACTTCTAGAACCCAAAGTGCAAGTGTCCTATCTTCCTGCGACTCTGTGTGCTGATCGCTAAGGTGGAGCCACCAGCCAGGGCTTTGCCCTGAGTGCAGCAAGCTGTCCTGGGCGCGTTGCTTAAGCTCGGGAAGTTTGGAGTTAAAGTGACACTAGGATGAAACCGTTTTCCAGGCAGTCCTCCCTCTGCCAAGTGTATGCATTGTCTTGCCTGTGAAAAAGCCACCAAACAATCCAAATGTCCATCACTAGTGAATGAATTTTTTTAAGTGTATATCCCTGAAATGAAATAGTGTTTGGTCATAGAAAGGAAAGAAGCACAGCCCTTGTGCTACACCACAGATGAACCTTGCAAACACGCCAAGGGAAAGAAACCAGACACAACGAACCACATATCGGGTACTTCCATTCATTGGAGGGATCCAGAATGCGCAAAGAGAGAGAAACAGGAGATTAGTAATATAGAAAGAAGATTAATAGATTAGTACTTGACAGGGGATGGACAGTTTGGTGGGTGATAGCTAAGGGGTACAGGGTTTCTTTCTGAGGTGATGAAAATGTTCTCAAATTGACAATGTAATATATAAAATAAGATATATAAAATGCAATAAGTGGTGAATTGTATACTCCAAAGGTGAATTGTATCTCAATAAACTGTTTTATAAAAAGCTACTCTGCTTCTGTTTTGGAATACTTCCCTTTCTCTCCAGCTGGCAGGAAAGTCCTATAAAATTCTAGATGTTTACTTGAGCTATGGACTTGGGACATAGGAGAGGAAGTCCCTAGACAACGTGGATCTGAAGGTCTCTGTGCAGAGTCTGGGGGAGGGAGTGAAGAGAGGAGGCCTTCCAGGAGGAGGGGACCTTTCTCTCTGGCTCTTGCCCTCCCAGCCTCCCCAGGCCACAATTCCTACCCCCTTAGGGCATTGTGTGTGGGGCAATGGAGGGGAAATCACAGAATGCTGCAAAGGGCGGAGAAATGTTTTTGCAACCCTTCTGCTTCAGAAGGTCTGTCCGGGGGCAGGGCACTCTGGCCATACTGAGGCACGGGTGAAGTTGCCGCTGCCTATCCGGGTTTGAATTCTGGATCTCCCATCTTCTGAGTGACCTTGCAAAACTTACTCAACCTCTCTGTGCCTCAGCCTTCCCATCTGTAGGAAGGGAATAGGGATCTTGTCTGAAGAGGTGTTTATGAACAAGACCAAGACTGGGACAAGAAGGAGCAAAATTTAAGAAGGTATTCACGTGGGGGGGGGGGCGCCGGGGTAGCTCTGTCGGTTAAGCGTTTGCCTTCGGCTCAGGTCATGATCCCAGGGTCCTGGGATCAAGCCCCATGTTGGCAGGCGGGGGTGGGGGGGTGGTCCCTGCTCAGTGGGGAGCCTGCTTCCCCCCTGCCTGCTCTTCCCCTGCTTCTTGTAATCACTCTTCACTCTCGTTCTCTCTGTGTCAAATGAATAAATAAAATCTCTTAAAAAAATAAAAAAGGCACTCGCTCTCACTGTGTACGCAGTGAGGGCTTCTTAGATTTGCTGCCCTAGGCCCCTCACTGGCCCACCCTAGCCTCCGACATGTTTCTGGAGACTGGAGAAGAGCTTTGCCCAGTGCTTGGCAAACAGTGAGATGTCAGCAAAGGTTGGTCCACATAGCAATTGTCATGAAGGAAATCTCTTAAAACTCTTGAGAGTTGGACTTTGTTTCCATTGCGGTATCTTCCGAGCTACTCCATGATCCCAAAGCGTTGTCCGAAAATCAGGTCCAGGTGGCCTAGTTTACCATGATTGCGGCTCTACTCTGTACTCCCTACTCCGTGGCGCAGGGGGTGGGGGGGTGTAGCGGCAGGAAGGATGGGGGATGGGCAGGGAAGTGCAACCCCCTCAAAGGTGACTCTGCCCACCTGCTTTCTTCTTACCTCCCCACACCCATCCTCTCTTCTGTAACGTAGCCCAGCCATGCCCTCCCTCCACCACTCCCTCCTGTAGGGATATACTGTTTTCTGAGATATTTACACATTTGAGACTTCTTAAATGGGGGAAAAATGGCCAAACCGGAGCCAAAATGCCTTGGGGAGAGAAGCAAACATTCCAGCAATTAACAGCCTGGGAATCACAGCTTTGCTGGCAGTCCACATCCCGCGCAAGCCTGAGATCTGGGGGCTGCCTTTGCTTGCCACTGCAGAGAACACAGAGGGAAATCATTCTGGTTCTTTCCCCCCTCCCCTCCCCTCTTCCTTCCCCCTTCCTTCCTCCTGTCTCAACATAATTTTCATGTTTCATGGATTTGTGCATTCTTTCTTTTTCCATTCTTTCTTTCTTTTTCTTTTATTCTTTTTTTAAGATTTTATTTCTTTGAGAGAGAGAGCATGAACAGGACGAGGGGCAGAGGGAGCAGCAGACTCCCCGCTGACCGAGGAGCCCAACGTGGGGCTTGATCCCAGGACCCCGGAATCATGACCTGAGTTGAGGGAGACGCTTAATCAACTGAGCCACCCAGTCACCCTCTTTAATTCTTTTTCACTCAGCACATTCCTTGCATTATTTCATGTAACTCTCCTAGTCATCTTTCAAGATGGACGCTATCCCCACTTTACAGGTGAAGCAACTGAGGTTTAGAGATGAATAATATGCAATTCGTGATCTCAGGAGATCCAAACAGTCACAGGGGAGGTGACCACACCAATAGTCTTGTATAGACATAAGGGAAAGAATGACATTTCCCCAGTGTGTCCATTCAGGGCCTGGTTGGCATCCCTATTTTATGGATTGGAAAACAGAGCCCCACAAAATTTGAAGAAATTTATCTTTGGTCACTGAGTAGGTTAGAGGTGTGATTGGAGTAGAACCAGAGTCTGGGGAGGTTTCCTGACATTGAAAGAGGCCAGAATGGTATCTTCTCTGCTGGGAGCACTGACTGGACTTTGGACACTGTTGTCATGGCTACTCCAAGCGTCCAAGAGGAGTAATGCACCCCCTTACTCCTGGTGGCCGTGGACCACGAGAACACAGAACAGCTGTCTGTGTACTGCTCTGCCTGCCCGTACCTGCCCCCCTCTGCTGGGAATGACACCTCCATCTTCACTCGGGAAATTTCCTTCCCCTAGGCTCTGTCCTTCAGCTTTGGGAGAAGGTAACGCCTCTCCTGGCTCAAGGGATGGGTAGTAGGACCAAGTGTGGCCAAACACAGCACCCTATTTCTTGACCCCCTCCTTGGCCCAGGGATGGGCATGCAGCCTGCCAGAACCAATTTTGTGACCTTTCCAAGGCCAAGGTGTGGCTTCTCACCCCCACAAATGGAAAGGAGCTGTGATGGGAGTTATTGGGGAGAGCGGACTGCAGGCTGATGTTGCCATATGAACCTGGGGCCAAGAAATTCCATTACTTCACTGCCTCCGCCTTTGAAACACAAGCAGTCCTGACACGTGCACCCAGACTAGGTACACATGGCTGTGATGGGTCTCAGACCCTGGGGGGACAGAGCAGAGGGTGTGGTTGCTTAGAGAAGGAAGGAGTGGAGAGCTCCAGATGGGAAGATCTGAGGTGGACCTTGAAGGCAGAAGGATTGTGTCATGTCTGGGGTCAGAGTTATCATAAAAAGCTAATCCCTTTCCCACAGTGTGGCTGCTGTGGGGCTTTTCCACCTCACCTCACCCTTCTCCCTCCCCTCCAGACTCCCTCAGTGAAGACTCATTGTACAAGCCTCGCCTGATTCTCTTACCATCTCAACCCGGACCTTTTCCAGGGCCGGACCTTATCCATTCAGCACAGGAGACATGGTGCTCTAAAAACATCATGTACCCACAAAGTGTTTTCCTTTTAAGGTAGTGTCTATACAAGGGAATATTATTCAGCCAAGAGAAAGAAGGAAATTTGCCAGTTGTGACAATGGCAATGGACCCGAAAGGTATTAAGCTAAGAGAAATAAGACAGACAGACAAAGATAAACACTGTGTGATGCCATATGAGAAATATTTTTTTTTTAAAAAGTGCCAACTTCATTGAAACAGAAAATAGAATGGTAGTTGCCAAGAGCTAGAAGGCAATGGGGAGATGGAGATCAAAAGGAAGGTACAAGCTTTCAGTAGAAGAAGAGTAAGTTCCGAGGACCTAATGTACAGCATGGTGACTATTGTTGACAGGATGGTATTACAGGCTTGAACGTTGCTGAGAGTAGATCTCAAATGTTCTCAACACACACACACACACACACACACACACACACACACACAGCCGCATAAAGTTCCTGTGTGAGGTGATGGGTGGGTCATCTTTCTTGATTTTGGTAAGCGTTTCACAATGTACATGTATTACAAATCATGTTGTACACTTGAAATATACACAATTATATCTGTTAATTATTCCTCAAGAAGTTCAGAGGGAAATTTTTCCTTTTACTGTATTTTGAAATATGAAAAAATGATATGATAATAATATATAATTATGAATCCATTGTAAATATTTTGATTTTTTTCTTACCAGTGTACCCACATAATTGTAAAGTTTTCTAATATATATAAGAGTTTTAATGGGGAAGTGGCTCTGAGAGGTGAGAGCGCCTAGGACCTGTGAGAGTCACAATGTGATTCTGTCCATTTCCCTCAAGGAAACGTTTCTGGTGTCCCAGACTGCGCTAGACATTTCCACCCCTCCTTGGGCATTTAGCATTGATTTTTATAAAGTCAAATTATTAAATGTTTCCATTTGTTCTTATAATCTCTCGTCCTTGCTCCCACCAGCGCCCATACTCCGTGAGAGTAGGGATCGTGAGTCTCTCGTATACTGATGCAGTTGAATGAGTGAATGAATTTTGTCCTGAAAAATGCCTAAGCTGCTTCTGCAGCTTTTCATCCTGTGAGCTCCGAGTCATCTCTATGGCCTCGGCCTGGGGGACGGCAGCTTTCAGTCTTGGCACCTTCGGTAAGAACTAACTGGTTAGGAAAGTCAGCTGCAGGTGGTTCTCTGTGGAAAGAGACCCCCTGTTGGTTGCGATTCTATTTCTTTCATTCTATCTTCATATTATTGAGGCATATGGGATTAGGGCATAACTTCAGGCAGATTTCTCTACATTTCGGAATAGCATTTGTGTGGGGTTCCCCCTCCCTTACTTATTGAAACTGACACCTTCAAGGTTTATCTCCTAGAATTTTGCTTAACCCCAGAGTTATTTTTCTTGATGTTCATTTGTGAAGTCCTTGTAACTGGGTTGATTTGTTCATCTGCTCACTTATGTATTTAATAAATATTTATTAGCACCTATCCTGTGGGTGCAGTAGACTTGACTCAAATGGAGGGTACTGACTGGAAAAGAGCAAGGTCTTTACCAATGTCCTTCTCTCCCAGCTCTCTTCCTCTGGCTGCCCGCAGAGAATTTCTGCTGACAGCCTCTTCCCTATAGCATCTGTGTCCTCATGTCATTCTCTCCCTTTCCTCTTGAGCTGCTCTGAAAACTCAAAAATCTTCTCCCTCCGTTAAGCAGAATAATTCACTTCTCTCCGGCTCCTGCTTCGTCTAACAGGATTCATTTCACTTCTCTCCAGCTTCATTTAACAGGATCCACTCCCTTCCCTTTTTGTCTTTTCATTCTCCTTTGGAAGAATGGGCGAATATAAATAGAAAACAAAATTCTGTTACATGGGTATTTGTAGTTCTGGGACTCCATTTTAATATTTTCTTTACAGATTTTTGTTTTCGAAGAGAAATGCTACAGGAAAGAAAAATTTCTGTGACTTTATTTGCATACATCCTGGGATTCTAAAGCCAAAGGATGAGTGATTATCAAAGGAAAAAGGGGTCCCCCCCTTTCAAGAGGTTTTGGACCTTGGATTTGGGAGGGTGTTGGTGCGGAAGAGAATAGCCATGACAATAAAGAGAATGGAGAGCTTTGCTTGACTGGACTGTTCAGTGTCTCCTTCAGGAAAGGCATGATCCAGCCACTCTAATAATGGAAACTTGCATCTTACATTTCTGCCTCCTCAGAATGGTTTCATTCTCACAGGCTCAGGGTTGCAAGTTGCCTGATAGCAATTTCTCAGGTCCTGTTCTTCCATGAGCGCATCTAGTAGTGAAGAAAACTGCCTCACTAATTAACATGAGCCAGTAACCAAAAGGTGCACCATGTTGGCTCTGACTGGCCTGAATTAAGTTATATGTCCCTCCTTGAAGCTATCACTATGGTCAGACTCAAGCCAGTAAAGTCTTAACCTTGGAGCCATGGGTGGAGTCAATCTCACCTAAACTTCAACAGCCAGGAAATTTAGGTATACCTGGGAAAGGGGATTGGAGACTAGAGAAGTATCCAACCTACAGGTAACCATGGAATGTATGTTTTGGGAATGTGTTCCACATGGAGGGAAGGATATGGCCAAAGTCACAGAGGTGGGAAAACAGAAATCCTGGGGGTGAAGGAGGTTTTGGATACTTACCTTCCTTCCCTATCCCCCGAGTTTTCAGCTTAGTCCCTTTGGTACCCCAAGCCCTCATCCCTCCATCCAGCAGTTCTACCGACTTGTCTTTGTCCCTTACTCCTTCACATCCCCTTTTCCCTCTGCCTAAATGCCATGGCCAATCACGATGACCTTTCCTTTACAATATCCTCAACCTCCTCGCCCTGAGATCTGCGGTTCGCCCCCAGGTTGTTCCACCTTGGAGATGACCTAGAAGGGGGGGGGGGGGAAAGAATGGGAAAAAAAAAATCCAAATCTGCCTGAATATCATCACGTGGCTGACTTCCTAATAAGGGCATTTGATGGCTCCATGAGTGTATCTGTTTCCCCTCGCTGCTAGAATCAATTACCATGAACTTAGTGGCTCAAAACCATTTCAGTTTGTTCTCTTACGGTTACAGAAGTATGAGACCAGTCTCACTGGCCTAAAAGTCAAAAGGTCAGCAGGACCAGTTCCTTCTAGAGGGCCTGAGGGGAGAATCTGTTTCCTGGCTTTCCTGGTTCTAGGGCCCGTCCGTGTTCCTCAGCTGCCAGTCTCTCACTTCACCTAAAAAGAGTGCATCACTGGGGGCTCGGTTTCTTGCTGTGGCAGGTTTTCTCTGCTCACTGATTCCTCCTGCTCGGATCATCTCATGTCTCAAGACCCTTCCCTTCAGCAAATCTACAAAGCCCTTTTGTCATACCAGGTAACGCTCACAGGTTTTGGAGATTAGAATGTGAACGTCTCTAGGGGGTGGGGGGGAAAGTCTTTGTCACGCTACCTCAAGGACCCCCAAATTACTGATATTCCCAGGGATCGGGAAGTCGCCTTCTAGTTTATGTGTTGGCTGGGAAGGGATAAGCCCTGGCCAGCCCCCGGATGGGGTCTGTATGGCAGCTGCTGGGCCCCAGACAGGCTGGAGGTAAAGCTCACGCAGCCCAGCACGGAGGGGAAATTGGGGAAATCTTATGTTGGCGTGCAGCGTTAGTCCGGATAAGCAAGTTTACACTGATGGCATTCACAGTCACTCGAATCTCAGAGACTCAATAAAACAAAGACCTGTTTTATGTTCTTTCCAAGTCCAGTGGGCTCCAGGCATCTTTCTTGGGAGAATGATCTCCAGCTCAGCAGCTGACCTTGTGGCTGTTCTAACAAGTTCCCCTCCCCCGTCTGCCATGTTCCAAGAAGATGGAGACTGGGAAAGGACTTTCCAGTCTCTTGGCCCAGAAGGGATACTGTCACCACCCTTCCCATTTCACTGGAAAGGTCTGGTCATAGGACCCCGGCCAACAGCAGGGGATTGAGGAGAGCAGGGAGCTGAGCTTGGTGAGGGAAGCAGAATCTGACATCCGTGAGCACCCAGGGTAGCCCCACGCAGGCCAAGGGTGCAGAGCAGCTGACAGTGACCCATGGAGGGGGAACATGGGAAAGAAGCAGAGACATCATGAGAGCATTCGATGAGCAGGACTCTTCCACTGGTCCCCCTTCATTCCCCAGACGACCCATTGTTTTGACATTTGTCAGGAGCTCCAAACACAGACCCAGGAGAGGGAAAGAGGATTTTCCTTTATCTTCAGATTTCACAGTTCTAATTACACTCCTACCTTCCTCTGCCAGGGGCATGAGCACAAATCAGAATTATCTAAAGGACTCGAAAAGGAATTTAGCCTTCAGACTCTAAATGTGTAGTGTTCTTGGATTCCCACTTCAACAAGGCAGAGATGATTAAGAAAATGAATTTTGCTTTATGTCAGAGAGTTCAGAACAAGTGAATTCACAAAGAGAGCTCTTGGTAAAATCTCCAGGTTTGGAATGAGACAGATATAGGGTAGAGAATTCTAGCTCTTGCCCTGTCCCTGTGTAATCTCTATATAAGGAGCTTTTCCCCATCTAGAATATGAGATGATAACACATTCCCTGGAGGGTGGTGGAGGTTGGATGCCTCGGACATACATACCAGGCCCCTGTCTGCGCTGTGTAGGGTGCGTGCTGTCTTTCCTTCCTCTGTTAAAAGTTCTCAGCCTACAAGGGTTGTATTGGTGGTAGACCAGATGCATGGGAAGGACACAACAGAACTTGGAGGAATCATATATTGCAGGATTAACTGAGATTTTTCTTGACCTTGTGTTTCCTCAGTAGCCCTGGTTCCCACTCATCCACACAGCTCAAGTGGGCACACTGAGATCATCACTTCTGAGAAGGAAGGCCAAGCAGAAGTCTTTGAGCCTCAAAAGTTGAGGCCTTATAAAGAATGTACAACAATTCTAGAAAATACCATCAATGCAAAAGAATACAATGGAGATACAGAAGAACTAGGTCCCCACCAGCAAAGTCAGACCAAGATTCTCCTGGATGTGGGAGGAAGAGCTGGGACAGAAGAGAGGAGAGGTGAGAATTCAGTGGGTCCTATACAAGGCTTGCTGTGGATTCCTTCCAGAGGGAGAAAGAAGATGGAATCCCCAGATCTGGTAGCAGTGGGCGCCATGACGGATTTTCCAGGTAGAGCTCTGGGAGGTGACCACCCCCAGAGCATGGAAGCTATATGGCATGACTGGAAAGAAGGTCTCTCAAGGGTGCCTGAGAATAGCTCAAAAGTGTGTAAAAGGCTTTCCACCACAAGCGGTGGGAGATGGTTCTTGCAGTCTGCTACCTCACAACCTCGTTCAACTCCCTGGTAGCTGTCCTAGTTCTATAGTAGATCAGAACTGCAAGGAGACACTTCTTTTCCCCAGCGGCCATGCAGGGTACAAAAGAAGGCCTTTCGGGAAGGAGGTATTCAGTGGTGAGGAGGGCTGAGAATGGGTCTGCTTCTTCCAGGACAGCTGGGAGATTTACAGTTTCTGGTCCCCCCACTTCGGGGCCAAATGGTCAGTGCATAACCAGGGGTGCGTTTCCCACTGAGTGAGTCCTAAGATGGTCTGTATTTCTCCTGGCTGCATTGTCCCGGGATGTGAGACACCTACCTCTGTTCTCGGGTCTTTCTAGAGATTCTGTGCAACTTTACGCCTTCTGATGAATCCTACTCTAGGTGGATTCTGTCCTCGGCAGCTGGGACACTGGCTTAGACTATGACTAAGCAGGAGCACACATGATCAACAACGGAGGCAAGGACGTCCCAGGGAGTACCTGTTTAGGCCAAGGTCAATGGTGAGGACCAGAGCACTTCATTGCTGCACTGTTCAATCTCTCCACTTGGACTTGACTTCAGGGCAAGCAATGGGCACTGCATGAACTGCGAGCCTCGTTCCATCACTGAGAAGACTGGTAACTCCAAGAAGACAGTAAATAGTTCCATCGTATTATAGGCAGCCTTGTCTACCTCATGCTCCCATCAGCGGTCTGAGATTCATACCCAACAAGGATGGTCAACTTCACAAAGAACAGCCCAAGTAAAGTTTCCTAAATCTCCACCTCACATCCGTACAGTGGCTTCTATCGAAAAAGGAAAAGAAGAGAAGAAGAGACGAAGGGAAGGAAAGGGAGGGGGAAGAGGAGAGGAGAGGAGAGGGGAGGGGAGGAGAAGGGAAAAAGAAAGGAAAAGAGAAAGGAAGGGAAGGGAAGGGAAAGGAAAACAACACTGTGCATTGCTGGGAGGAATGTACAATGGTACAGCTGCTATGGGCCACAGTATAATCATTCCTCCAACAATTAAAGATGGGACTACCATACACTCCAACAACTCCACGTCGGAGTATGTGCCCCAAAGAATTAAAAGCAGGCTCTTAAGAAGATATTCATACACTCATATTCACAGCAGCATTATTCACAGCGGCCAAAAGGTCAAAGCAACCCAAGCATCCAGCGACAGATGAGTAGGTAAAGAAAATGTGGCATACGCATAAGGAAACAGAATATTACTTGGCATCTATAAAAAGTGACATTCTAACACCTGCTATAGCTTGGATGAACCTAGAGGCCATTATGCTGAGTGAAACAAGCCGGTCAGGAAAAGGCAAATGTTGCATGATTGTACTTAGATGAGGTGGAGTGGTCACACTCGCAGAGACAAAAAGCAGAATGGTGACTGCAGCGGGGGGGGGGGGCAATGGGAACTTGGGGTTTAGTGGGCACATAGTTTCCATTTTACAAGATGGAAAGTTCTGGAACAGGTACACAGCAGTGGGAATACACTTAACACCACTGAACTCCACACTTAGAAATGGTTAAGATGGTAAATTTTACATTATATGTGTTTCACCACAGTTAAAATTTTAAAAAAAGAAAAAAAGATGTCTAAACTGTTCATCAAAGGCAGCTGGCTAGAATCCCAGAGAGGGAGCACTGACCAGGGCCTCAGAGGTCACCCTTATTCCCAGAGGGAAAAATCTGAGGCCCAGAGAAGGGAGGGGACAGACACCATACTTCAGGTCTGTGCTCCTTGTACTCCCCACCTCCTGCCCCGGCTGTGTGACAGACACACAGGTGACAGACATGTTGTCCCCACACTGGGATGCTCTGTCCTGCCTTGCCAGGCTCTGCTCAGGCCCCCGGCTGCCGGGTAATTGGCGATGACTCACAGACCAGGCTGGAATTGGAAGCAACAGGCCCAGATACTAATGAGATCTTCTCACTCCTGAAAGAATGTGCCAGAGCCTTGTTCTTAAGATGGCCACCAGAGAGCAAGCGACAAGGTGCAAATGAAACAGCACCCTCTCCCGAGCTCTGCCTGGGAGCCAGATCCTTTATGCCCACTGTCACCTCTGATCCCACCCCCAGCCTGGGAAACAGATGTTACTATTACGTCATCCCAGAAGTATGGGGCGATTTATCCAAAGCCTTACGGTGGCCACAGGGATGGGGCGGGGACTCTGCTGGCCCGGAGCGGCTCCCTGAGACCCACGAGGTACCTGATACATGTTGGCTGAACTAACACAGCAGTTTCAGTCATGCAGGGCTTGAGACAAATATTGCCTTGTCTTCACCCTCCTACCAGGTAGTCGAGTTCAGGGACAATTGTAGTAAGTACAGCACCTTTACGGAAGTCATTGATTTTATTTTTGACAGAATAGTTTGTCTACAGATATCAGTTCAGGGGCTTCCTCTTTCCAAGTCATTCCTCTGGGGATCATTTCCAGGGAAGCACCTGCTGTGGGAAAATTTGTGGAATTCTTTTGTATGGAATTGTTTGCTGAGAATGCATAGACTGGACTGATGATCTTCCTCAAAAAGAAGTACAGAGTATTAGAGTCAGCATATTGTTAGAGATTGTTGTATCTGTTCCTCTTCCCAGCGAAGACCAAGAAAGGTTAAGAGGCCTCCAAATTATGGCAGAAGTGAGATAGAACCCAGGCCTCCAACCATCCACTCTGCTGAATGGCCTTGGCCTTGGGTGTAGAAGACACTGGAAAAAATCTCTTTGGTGGGTAAAGTCATCTCCTTCTTGGGCTCCAAACTGAGGTCTTCTGGGTCTGCCAGGGAGCACACTCAAATCTCTTAGACCCAAAGCCACAGGCATCTGACATGAGCCATGAAAAAGGGATCATTACTCCCATTTTGCAGGTGAGACAATAGCCTCTTAGAGGTCACTGCCCCCCAGCCCTTGCCCAGGACACCAGTAGGTGGGTGACTTTAATATTTTTCCAGGGCTGCTACAGCAAAGTACCATAGACCTGGTGGCTTAAAACAACAGGAACATATTTTATTTACGGTTCTGCTATCTACAGGTCCAAAATCAAGGTATAATAAGGTTGTTTCCTACTGAGGCTTGCAACAGAAAATCTATTCCAGACCTCTCTCTCCTTGGCTTATAGATGACTGTCTTCCCTCTGTACATATCTTTGAGTCCAATTTTCCCCTTTTGTAAAGGTAGCAGACTTGTTGAAATAGGGTCCAGCCTAATGACCCCATTTTAACTGAAATAACTCCTAAAAAACACTGTGTCCAAATACAGTTCCATTCTAAAGTACTGGAGGTTAAAACTTCAATATATGAATTTGAGAAGAACACAATTCAACCCATACCAATGAAAGAGCTGAGATTGGAGACCGGGTATGTGAACTGTGAAATTCCGGCTTCTCCCTCCACCGCCTATGGCCTCCGTGGCAAAGTCAAAGCCCGTTGCTGATCTCCCGTGACCGTTCCACCCATGAGTCATGAGCAGAACCTGACCGCTCTTCCAGAAGCACAGAAAATGCAATCATCCCAAGGGATGACGTTCCATCTTTTGCTACAGCTTCTCCAAATTCTCGCCATCGAGTCATAGAGAAAGCCATAGGAAGAGAAGCTCAGGTAGTTCTGAAAAAAGGTGAAAACATCCTAAATCTTTCTGGTGGTCCAAGACAGGAAAAGCTAGAAAAGCTATTTGCACCAAACAAATCGACAGAGATCAAGAGGTTCGAGAATCCCAGACCCTGATGATGCTGTGGGGAAACAGGGACCCTCACAGTAAGGGGTGTAAAATGGTCCACACTGCAGGGAGTGAACTTGGGCTCTCCCTATCCAAGACACAAGTACATGCTCCCAACGTACCCAGAACTGCCCCTCGAAGTATTTACCATCACTTTCTGCAAAACAAAGTGGGTACCGAGTTCTGCATTTCAGTGCTGGGCTATTACTAAGTGCCCATTACTAGGAGATGGTTTAAATAAGCTGTGGTAAGAACCATCCAATGAAATGCAATTTTAAAGAAGAAGAAAATTATTGATGAACCAACGTGAACGACAAAGTAGAAAAGGAAAGCACAGCATAGACTGGAATGCAAAATATGCCATCATTTGTGTGAAAACCCAGCATCTCTTTAGGCACCGCATACACTCGGAGCACGCAGTGAGGGTCACACACGAATAACTAGTATTAGTGGTTACTTTCTGGGAAGAAAACAGGATTGCAGGGAGGGGAGAGGGGGCAGGGAATAGGACTAGAAAGGCTTATTTTAAAATCTGTCCTATGTGCAAGAATGACTTATTTTAAAATACATGCAATCACAAAGAAATTTCTTCCCATCAAGCTATAGGCCCCATTTGGTGGCTTATTCCTCCAGGCGAGACTTGAGCCTTTTAATAGTTTCTTGAATAAATTCAATTAATTTTTATTCTCATTTAATGAATCCAAATTAAACCAGCACCAGCATGGGGGTGGGGATGCGGGGAAGCGGAGTACAAAGAAGGAACACGGATCAGATGTCTCCACACCGGGCCCAGTTAACCCCTCCCTCCCCAGCATTCCCACCCTGATGTGGACCTGCTCTAACTCAAGCCACGGAGAGTGAAAGGCATTCGTCAGCAAGTCTCAGAGGCAACGGGGCCCGCAGGCAGGCCCGGGCACTGGACGGAGACGACTTGGAATCCCGGCCCGGCCCTGCGAAAGCTATGTGACTCTGATGGTTTGACCCCCTTCTCTGCTGCTGTTTCCCACATGGTGGGGAAGGGGACATTGTTTGCTGTCTACGGTTGTCGTCATCATTCACCTGCCACCCCCTGGGTGTTCCACTCCATGTGGCCACGTTTTCTGAGCACCTGTGGTGTGCACTCCTGGGAGACAGCAGAGAGTAGAGCAAGTCTCCATGGCCTCCTAATCTCAAGGTTGTTTCATCTTATCGCTGTCATTGCTTGGTGTGTCACCATAGACGCGCAGCACACGAGGGGCTGGGGCCAGGCCGGCTTCCCGCTCGGGCCTGGCTCCTGGCTCCTGAGGCAGGGGCCATGTCAGCACCCACGCTGGTCCCTGTGCACGGGACGCCCGCTTTCCCTCACTCAGGCCTCGTCTCCAGGTTGGAAAATGATACAGCAGAACAGGACCCCGGCGAGCTCCCTTCACACCCACAACGGGCAGCTAAAGCAGGAGACCCCAAAGGGTCTGTAGTCGTGATTTCTGGTGAGAGGGTCAGTGTACACTCGTCAGATGATGAAAGCCGGTTTCTCTGCCCATCAGCCTCTCCTAAGAGGAGCCCAAGGAGATCCTGGCTTCAGAGCAGCCTGGCTGGGAGGTCCTTTGTCATTTGCTCTCGGTGCTGGGTCGGAGGTGGCTCCTGGCAGAAGGGGTCAGGAAGCCCGCTCAGGTGGGGGCTGGCGAAACACCACTTTCCTGGGGCCAACAGGAGAAGAGCTGGCTGGGTTCATGAGAACACATTCTCTACATGGGTATTATGGGGCTTGGGGCATTTAAAAAAAAAATCTCAAATGTCTGTAATTCCATAGATAAGTTCCCTCCCACACCATCTAATGCCTCTAAGACAAAGCAGGCAGAAGTGAGATGTGGAGGCCGTTAAGGGGCTCCGTGGACACCGTAGGGAGTGGATTGAGGACCAAGCGAACCTGTGTCAGGTCCCCTGCATGTATCCCCGTGAGGGTGAGGGGGTCATCACAGAGGAACTGGCTGATGAATCTACAGAGACTGGGGACAGCAGAAGAATGCGAGATTTCATATTAAGGCAGCTCTTAACTATGCACCCCCCAAAAAAGTGACACGCCGCGGATCAAGAGAAACCTGCACTTTCAGTACCTATAATTTGTCAGGTGCTTTATAAGCTTCCCTCTCATTAACGCAAAGTAATGTCATTCCTGGTTTAGATTTGAGGATACCAGCACTCGAAAAAATAGAGTAAATGACCCCAATTCCATAGGGAGGAATGGAGGGTTCAGCCAAGGAGCTGCAGAAGCCCAGGCTCGTCTCTGGGGGACACAGGCAGCTGGGCTCCCCCCGCCACCGTGCATTCATACCCCAAGGAGTGTTTTGCCTCCTACTGAGGATACATGGAGTTCTGATGTCCTGGTTATGCTCAGAAATAGTTCATCTTTGTCTCTTTGTCATCTTTTTTTTTTTTTTTTTAAGATTTTATTATTAAGAAATCTCTACAACGAGTGTGGGACTCGAACATACAACGCTGAGATGAAGAGCTGAATGCTCTACGGACGGAGACAGCCAGGCACCCCTATTCTCAGACAGTAGAGGGCATCCGGCTGCCAGGCTGTGTCTGCCAAGAGGGATCGCACACTGCTTGGTGTCACCAGGCATCAAGGAGGCAGAGATGAGTGAAACACAGCCTTAACCCTCAGTGCGCTGGTGGGCGGAGGGCTGAGCCCGGCAGACCCGGGTCTGACCCCACCCTGGGCACCACCAGCCATGAGAGCTGGGCAAACCCCCTTATCACTCCATGCCCATGTTCCCTACAGACACTGGGAACGATAACATCCCCATAGGGTTGATTCAAGGATTAAATGAGATTGTGTACTTCAGAGTTCTGGCAAAAAGTTGGTGCTTAATCTCAATCCTAATCCTATGGCTGGTGGCCAGTTTTAGTGTTTTATTTATATATTTTTAGAAGATTTTTATTTATTTATTTGACAGAAAGAGATCACAAGCAGGCAGAGAGGCAGGCGGGGGCGGGGGATGCAGCCTCCCTGCCTAGCAGGGAGCCCCACGTGGGGCTCAATCCCAGGACCCCGAGATCATGACCCAAGCCTAAGGCAGAGGCCCCAACCCACTGAGCCACCCAGGTGCCCCAGTCTTAGTGTTTTAAAGACATGCTTGCCCAGCAGCCAAACCAGCCCAGCAATGTCACGTTTTAGAGAGTATGGAGAGAAATGCAGATTCTGGGCTGGGGATATCCAGGGGTAAGACATCCTTCCCAGAAGGGGGGTGAGAAGCAAGAGGAGAAGGAATCAAACTCTTCCCGGGGTGAGCACAGGGCTGTTACAGACTGAAGGTTTGTGCCCCCAGAATTCACATGCTGAAACTTAATCGCCAGGGTGGTGGTGTTAGGGGGTAGGGCTTTGCAAGGTGATGGAAGGAAGGGGCCCCACAGAGTTCCCTTGCCCTCTTTGTGCCTTGGGAGGACACAGCAAGAAGTCAGCAGTCTGCAACCAGGAAGAGGGCTCTGAGAAGAACCCAGCCCATGCTGGCACCCTGATCTCCGGCTTCCCAGCTTCCAGAATTATGAGCGAAACACGACTGGTGTCCATCCGCCACCCAGTCTATCGAATCTCTTACAGCAACTGGAACAAAGACATGCCTTTAATCCTTGATTTGGCCCATCTGTCTGGGAGTTTGGGCTCTGGTGTGTGATGTGCTTAATCCTCCCAATAATCAGTGAGGAGTGCATCTCTATCTTGTCCATTCGACAGATGGAGGGACTGAGGTAAAAGTCCACCCAGTCATCAGCAGCACGTTTTTTCAGTGATTCATTCAGCCATTCAATCAACACATACTGAGTGGGCCCCTCCCATGTGTCATGCTCAGCGCTAATGACCAGCCTGCCAAGTGCTCCTCACAAGACAGACACAGGGCCTGCCCTCAGGATGCTTAGAGCCTAGTGATGGGAACACAGGTGTACAGAACACCCACAGGCGATCACACAGTCCTGGGCTGTGGGAAGGGCCCCTGAAAGCAAAGCAGATGCTGCTACTCATCAGAATGGAACTGGAGTTAGCAGGGAAAGCGGCCAGGCAGGAAGAACCCAAGAAGGAGAGAACCCTGACACAGGGTCTTGTCTGATCAAAAATGAATCTTCCGGCTCCTGGGGGAGCTGGTGGCCTCTCCCCATGGGCAGCCTGAGTGTGAAGACTTCCTAGGGCTTCTAGACAAAAAGGGGAGTCTCTCACTCGGCAGGCAGCAAGAGCTCTCTCGGCAGCCTGAGGTCCCTCAGGGAGACAGGCCTTCCATGACTCCTTGGAGGTGTGGAGGTCTGGCTAAGGGGTGTGTGTCTAATTGCCTCAGGCTGTGTGGGTATGACGCCAGCAGGCCCTAGCATAGGAGTCCAGCCAGCGCACATTCTGAGATTTTCAGAGACAGGTGGTGATTAGAGTTCAAATAACCTTCCCCTCTCATAAAAACACACATTAAAGCAGGTCAAGCCCGGCCCCATTGCTATATTCGGACAGGTAGATCTGTCTCACTCCCTGAATTCAGCTACTGGAGAAGTCAGCTACTGGAGAAAGAAAGTACCATTTGCTCCAGGGCCGGGGGTGCTAGGCCCCAAAGCAAGGTGTTCCTGAATTCTTGTACCAAGAGGCCCGCCGTGGGAGAGCCCCAGCAATCTCAAAGAGAAAGCCAGGGGCAGGCGGAATCAGGAGAAGCCAGCGGAGGTGGCCAGCTCTGAAGGGCCTGGAGCCCCGAGGAAGATCCTGATCTTTATCTTAAGTTATTGGCTTGAATGAAGGGGTTTCGGGGGAAGGGATATCGTCTGGTGCCTGTTTTAAAAAGATGTCTCTGCAGCTCTGGGAGGAAGGACCGGGCAGGGGCCTGTGGGAAGCAGAGTGTGGATGCTGGAGTAGGGTGCTGGGGGTGACGTGGAGGGAGCACGGGAGCAGGGAGGGGACGGCCTCCGGCAGGCGACAAGATTTGGCTCACTTCCTCTCCCAAGCAGGCAGCGGAGAGCCGCGTGTTCTCACGGGATCTGAGTATCCAGGCAGATTCATCTGGATTGCTGAGAACAGGACTGAGAGTTTTGTTTGAACGGGGGCACAGACGAGATCAGCTGAGGACCACGAGTGGATTTTGAAATGCAAGCACCTCCAAGACGCGACGCGCAGGAAGCAGGCGCGGGGACCCCGAGAGAGGTCAAAGGTACGTGCACTTCACTCTGGGCATCGTAACCCTCAAAACAGGAAAGTGGAAGTAGGAATGAAATTTCGGTTTCCTAATCACAGTGTCCCCTTCCTTCCTCTCTTATGGGCACGACAGTCCCCCATTCATGCAGTTTGCTATGAACATCCCTTAACCGATCCCAGGACATCACAGCAGAACAGAGAACACATGTATCCAATTCTTGGCTTTTGAACTTCGAAGTAATAAATAAAATAATAAAAATAATAAATAATATATAGAATAAAGAGGAAAGGCCAGGGCCCATTTTCCCACTCCTGTAGTTCCTATGCCCGTAGGAGGGGAGGGCAGGTGACAAGCAAGGACCACAAGGGACACAGGTTTAGAGAGAGCCCAGGGCAGGAAGCCAACCCAGGGGTTGTCAGCAGAAGCTGGGTCAGCCTGGGAGACCACCCGCTTATACCCCCCTGGGGCTTGCTCTGCATGACAGACTGTCCAGTTTTCATAGCAGTGGACGCCATTGGTTGCCACCAGCAAGAAGCTGGATCTGCTGTCCATGCGACTGAAAAGGGCCCATCGCCTGCAGCCTTCACAGCACCCATGAGCATCTGAGCCAACCCCCATCCAGTGCATCTGGGAGACCCACCACCTCCACAACCTCCTGGGACCTCCATGAACACCAGCCCCTCCCACCCCAGACACAGGTCAAGCTGTGGAAGATGAGGGAGGGTGTGCTGGAGATCAAAAAGGCCCTCCATTGATGCACGGGAATGATCAGAAGCCTTCTCTTCACACACCAGCAACGGAACTGACTTCCAAACTGGTCCGGTTTGGGGGCTTTGGGGTTTTTTCATCATGAAGTCAAATTACATATATTGACCTGAGACCAGCTTTTCCCAGTTCATAATACATTTCAGAGCTATTTCCTCATCAGAACACAGAAGACGACTTTGTTCTTCTTAACAGCTGCAAAGTAATTCGTAACAGGGAAACACCACCATTTGTAAGCACCCTGTACAGCGTACATGGCATTGTTTCTGTTCCCCACTGTGACACAGCAATGAGCGAGCTTACGCCTTCGTGCACGTGCGTGTGTGTGTGTGTGTGTGTGTGTGTGTGTGTGTATCTTTGAGGTTTTGGAGTGTGCAATTTCTGCATCAGATTTTGATAGCTTCTGGCCTTTTGCCTTATAGAAAGGCATCATTATTAGATCTGCTTGTTGCTGGTGATTTGACCGGGACTTGGAGGGAGAGACACTTGGCCATGATCCCTGACGGCTAGAGTGGAAGAGAGAGGACGGGAGTGCAGCTGTGCAGCTCCCAGCCCTGGCAAGCAGGTACACAGCAGCCTAGGCTGGGGTATCTCCCCTGCATCACACGGAGGGGGCTGTGATGAATTTGGAGGTACCAGGCATCTTATGGGCCCAGCTAGATGTGTCCCTGTCCCTACAGGCTCACCCAGTGCTGTCTCTGCCGTGGCTCCAGTGCCCACCACCAGCTTCCTGAGGGCAGCCCCCGCCCCAGAGGCAGGAACAGCCAGATCGAGCCATCCGCCTGGAGTCAAGGTTACCAAACAAAACTAACATGCCGCTTGGGCCTCCCTGACAAGCAGAAGCCTGAGACCATCTTTGTCCTCCAAGCCCCACTACAGATCTATCTGGGCTACGGACATACTGAGGGCAAAGTGACTTCTGCAGCGCTCAGCAAATTCTATGACCCAGCCCCAAAGAAGCCCCATCAGTGAGGTCTAATGAATGCCCTGTTCAGGGTTACTTGGAAGCCTCGGTTAGTAAAGAAAAAGCTAAGACAGATCTCGGGGTTCTATTCAATTTCTCCCTCTGAAGTTGGGAAAAGGACTCTTTCTTTCTCAGAATATATTATTTAAGGGCAGTATTTCAAGGGAGAGGGTCAGGGACCAAGAGGAGTTCAGTGCTAATTGGCAAGCGGTCTGAGTAATTTCATTAATCTCCCGTTTCCTCGGCAGGCCAGGCCTGTAGCCCATTCCCTGGACCGTTGGTTAATTCACTGTAGTCCACACAGACTTCCTTCCCGCCTCCTTATTTATCAAAGCCAGGAGCAAGAGCAAGTGTCTACTTGCCTTTCTTTCCTAGAACACGAACTCCTGACTGTTCTTGGATAGGAGGCACCCTGCCGCATTCCTCTCTGCCTTACACAAGGTCAAATACAAGTGGGTGTTCCCTACATGTCTGGTGCCTTGAGGCTGGCTTCATTCATCCGTTTGAGAACTATTCCGCAGTTGTGCTGTGCTCAGCTCTGCTTTGCGCTCAGATAAACCTGATTGGGGGGCAAACACATGCACGAACCACAACACTTGGTAGTACAAGCCAGAATTCTGGACTAAGAGTCAGAGATATGCGGGGTGCCTGGGTGGCTCAGTGGGTTAAAGCCTCTGCCTTCAGCTCAGGTCATGATCCGAGGGTCCTGGGATCGAGCCCCCATTGGGCTCTCTGCTCAGGGGGGAGCTTACTTCCCCCTCTCTCTCTGCCTATTTCTCTGCCTACTTGCAATCTCTGTCTGTCAAATAAATAAATAAAAATTTAAAAAAAAAAGATACAGAGATATGGGTTCTGGCTTGAACAACGCCCTTTCTGGGTGTCAGCTTCTTCCGCTCCGATAGGAGGGGCCCTGGAGGGCCACCATGTCTCCACCACCAGCCAGCTTTGAGGAAGAACCAATAACCTTTATCGGAGAGCATAGCTCTTCAAAGAGACAGCTGTGTTGCTCCCTGAGTACCAGATGTTAGACAAAAGCCATCAGACCTGGGGAAAGTAATTGTCGATGCTGTTCACAGATGGGAGAGCAGATGTGGACCAATATTGCTGCAGAAGCCTGTTGCCATTGGTAGGCAAATTACAGAGGCTGAGGTCAAGGCAGGGTGGACTGGGGAAGGGTTGTGGCCTTGGACCCAGGTGGACCTGAAGCCTTGTCCTGCTCCTTCCTAGCTACTCTCCTACTCAGCAAGAATCTTCTGGCACCCTTAGGATAAGAGAAGACAGTTGGGATTCAGGTGGGGTTCAAGAACCCCAGGTTCACCAACTTTTGGTGAAGTGACAAAGACACTGCCCTCTTTAGGGAAGTGCCCCAAGGGTAGCCACTGTGACCCACAAGTTTTGGAATGTGGTTTATGATGCTTTGGGATTTGTTTTGGTTCTGTGCCTGCGTGTGTGTGTGTGTGTGTGTGTGTGTGTGTTATGTGTGTGTGTGTGTTATGTGTGTGTGTGTAAGGAAAACTAATTACTAGCATGCCAACTTGGGACCCTGCGGTTCCTCACACCCATTTGCTTCCCTGGTGGTGAATATTGTCCTGGGTGGGAGAAGGGAGTCTCTTGTCCTCTTTAGATTAATCCCACCTGAGGATATATTTGTTCTGGCTTCGGCTTTCCCTCAGGAATACATGGAGGACATTGCCCTCTGGGCAGGCAGGAAGCCTGTTGTCCAGGCTCACCCCGGGGCTGTTGCAAACTCAACAAGAAGTAAGAGGGGGGCGGGAGGAGCTGGGAGCCCCCCAGGCAGCTTCCGTCTCCACCAGTGACGCTGGGATGCATCCTAGCCACAGCGGTGTCTCGGGACAACCCCCATGCCAGCTGCCTCCAGCCCTCCCACCATGGTTCTAAAACTCCAGATTCATTCTGTCTGGAAACATGCACACCCCAGCTTGGTCTTACCAAGTGGATCCCTCCAGGTACCCACTGGAGGGAGCAGCTCCCGCTCGCCCACCACCTTCCCCCCATCCTGCGCTTGCGGATCTCTCAAAAATAATAGGGGCCCTCATGGATCTCTGTCGCTTAACCAAGAAAGATTATGTTACTTTAAATAACAGAGCAGCAGAGATAGAGATGAAGGAAGAGACGACCGTGCCCCCAAGCAGGCTTTGGCCAACTAAGAGGGTCTCGCAGACCTCACCTTTACCTTGTCGTCATCACAGTGTCCTCCGGGGTCCTGGCCTCTAGGCTTGGAGGCCAGCTGGGAAGGGTCCCCATCAGTGCTCTGACAATGACCAAGGACATTCAGAGCTGCTGCTCAGGCTCCTGGGGCTGTCATAGTTCATCTGATTCCATGGTTTGCCCAGTCCAAGAGGGTGATGGAATTGTCCCTCCGATCGCTAGCCCATCACTGCAGTGGGGATGCTGGCTAGTCCGGGTCGGCCACTGCTGCTGCTCTGACATGGGGCTGGGAAGGCAAAGCATCAGGGTTCACAGAAAGACAGATGTTTGAAAAGAACCATATTGCTGTGATCTTGAACTTTTGGTGAAGCGACAAAGACACTATCCATTCTCCTTGTCTTAAAAAGCCCACTTCTGGGGCACCTGCATGTCTCAGTCATTGGGCGTCTGCCTTTGGCTCAGGTCCTGATCCCAGGGTCCGGGGATCAAGCTCCACATTGGGCTCCCTGCTCACCGGGAGGCCTACTTCTCCCTCTGCCTCCTGCCCCTGCTTGTGTTCCCTCTCTCACTGTCTTTTTCTCTGTCAAATAAATCAATAGAAATCTTAAAAAAAAAAAAAAAAAAAAGCCAACTTCTAAGACAAAAGGCATGATTGGTACACTCGTTACTTATGGCTGCTGTAACAGATTACTATCGACATGGCTGCTTACAACTCAAATTTATTCTCTTCGCGTTCTGGAGGTCAGAAGTTCACAGTCAATGTCACCGGGCTAAAATCAAGGTGTTGGCTGGGCTGGCTTATCTAAAGGCTCTAGGGGAGAATCAGCTCTCTTCCCCTCAAGCTTCTGGAAACCACCCTCATTCCTCAGCTTGTGACCACACGGGCCCAGTCTGTTCCTGTCACCACATCTCCCTGTGTCTTCCTAGGAATTACACTGGGCCCACTGGGATGACTCCAGGTCACCTGGGGAGATGGAAGTGAGACCACCCCATTGTATATGGTGGGGCTCAGGACATGTTACCCCAAAATATGACACCTTGGAATACTGAATATCTTGAGCTGAAGGAGTTTGAGGAAACATCAGAAACAGGAAGGTCACTCTGATGCCCCCAACCTCCTGCCCTTCTTCCTTGAAACGGGTCATAAAACTCCCACGGGAAAGGTAGCTTCCCAGAACCAGGGAGGAGGAAGACATGCTTACCCCCAGATGGGGAACTTGGGGCTGAGAAATCTTAGCTCTTATCTTCCCAGTTCCTTCTTCACCATTCGTGCCTCTAGACCGAATCCCTTCGCCTCGTCAACTGTTCAGTTGTTTTTGTGTCGAAAAGGCATAAAAGCTTCCTGTTTCTCGTCACTTCCTCAAGTCTTCATCCTCTCCTGAAGGCTCCCCCGTCCCTGGGCAAATTCAGCACAACTAGTCTGCGTTTCTCCTGCTGATCCCTCTTTACCATCGTACTTTTCAGGCCCAGCCGGGGACTCTGTGAGGGTCAAGGAGAAGGGTTCCCTCCCCTACGTGTTCTGAGAAGGTAGCATCACGCCAGGTCAAGCTGGTGGATGAAGGCCTGTCTGACAGCAGGGATCTGGGGCTCTGAGAGTGAATCATGGGCACACGGGACAGAGGCTTGGTGGAGCCCACGGCATGGTGTACCTGGGGGCTTCAGGAAGCCAATGAGCTTCCCCACCCAGTCTTCAGGGTGCGTGAAGCTAAGATGGGTGGCATAAGAAAAACATTTCACGAACTTCAAGGCCCTGTGCGAACGTCGGACCTGAGGCGGCGGGGGCCTCTGCCGCCACCCATGGGTCCGCAGCTCCTCTTCTCTGCTCAGAGCCAACAGTCCTGATGTGACCTCAGAGAGTGTAGGAGGGACAGATGAAACAAAGCGACAGGCTGTGAAAAAAAATTCGTTAAATGCCAACACATAATGTCATGGTCACTCTCTCTGTTAAAAACCTCCTGGAGCTGCCCTCCCTCTACACGGAAGCTAAAATCTCTTCTGCAGGGGCCCCAGAACCCAGCTCTGGCCCACGCTACTCAACTGGGCCCATGTGATTCCTCCACTCTCCCCTCACCGGGGCCACAACTCCTTCCACCCCCAACCACACACTGACCTTCCCTCTATTCCTTGAACACCCCCGAACACATGCTGCCTGAGGATTCTGATCCTTGCTGTGTCCTCGGTGTGTGGGGCCCGGCTGCCCAATCCCCCAGGCCTGCTTTCTCCTTGTTGTCCCTCTTCAGAGGCCTCCTCTGTGGTCCCCGTTGCTCCCTACCACTTCGCACCCCCGCCACCCTCAGATTCTCTCTTCTTTACCTCATGTAACATTTATCATTGTCTGGAATTACTTTCTCCCAGGACTTACTTGTCTCCTGGTGGGATTAGAAGCTTCAGGAGGACAGGCACCACGCCATGTTTGCTCACCCCTGCCTCCCTGGCGCTTGTATGACACATGTTTGAAAGAATAAAATCCCAAGGGAAGAGATGAATGAGTGTAACAATGCTTGCAGCCCTTACTGGACAAACCAAAATGGCTATTTGTTAGCCTGAGAGACTTTTTCTATCAAACAGTTAGTTTGGTTCTCCCTTCAGCTGGAACTAATGCCCAGGCATCCTGGAGGGGGAAAAAAAATGACAATATCGCTCGGGAATTTATGAAGAATTTCAGCACACATTATCTCATTCTTCTTTCCATGGTAACCCATGCGTGTTAGCTGGTGTTTCAACAGATGAGGAAACTGAGGCACAGAAAGGCTGTGTAACTTGCCTGAAGTCACACAGCTCAATCATGGTGGACCTAGGATCGTAGGAAAAACTGTGTTTGAAAATACCCTATACCAGGCCCCTCTCTAAAAACATTGGTATCTGTCTTTTGTTCTGCGGAAATTTCCTCACTAATGCACTCCTTTGGTCGTTGTGGTTGTTACTGGCATTGTATTCTAGTAGCATCCACCCCTCCTTCCTTTGGTCACTGCCCTTGAATTTCTCTTGGGAAAACTCCCCAAGGTGAGCGTATGTCCTTTTCCTGGTCAGTTGAAGGCGCAGTGACTGAGTCAGCTTAGGTCCCTGACCCAAACCAGGCCAGCAAACACCAGTGCTGGGAATTTTCTGGAAGTTTTTCTTTTTCCAAAGGTATTGCTTTGGGGAAATATGAGTTTAAAGTTATGATGGCTATTTGAGAATGAGCCCAATACAATGAAGCAATTTCTCATTTATTTTATATTAGTACCTGGATCAAGCCATGCCTGAAGATACAACTCTCTTGTTAAGGCCAGTCAGAGCTGGGCTTCTGATACTTACAACGGAAAAGAGTCCTGGTGAACATGAGATGTTTGAGTCATCACTATCGCATGCCCTAGGAACACACAGTATGAAGGTTTGCCATTTGGAGGCCAAGGAAATTCTCACAGAGGTGGGGACATTTGAGGTGGAACTCAAAGGGTAGGAATTCTTGGGCATATCTCCGGATGTTGGGACTAGTATACAGAGCCACACTGCCATGGGATTCGGCAGGTCCAGTGTTGCTGGACTGCAGCATGAGAGTAGAGCATGAGGAAGGGCCGAAAGGGGCTCTGGAGCCCCTCACCAAGGCCTTTGAAGGCCATGCCAGGGTTTGAACTTTATTCTGTGGGCAGTAAGTTCTCATCTAAGAACATTCAAAAGGGAGGGCTGGGTCTCTGAATCTGCCAACCGTTCAGAAACCCCACTGGAGCAGGTGACCCCGGCCTTCTCCCTCCTGGAACCCTGTCAACCCTGTCATCCCCTCCACGGGCAGGTCCACCACCCCCAGGCCCACCACACTTCAGCAGCTGAATGGTACTGGTGTAATTAAGCCATGCTAGGCCTATTTCCAGAAGAGACCCAGCCGAGGCCAATGAAAACTGTGATTCTATTAGAGTCTCAGATTTCTTTAGACTCAGAAATTCTACTTTTCCTCACTTTCACCTCAGAAACAAAACCCAGTCCCCCCGGATTTAGGCTCTGCCTGAGGTGGGGTGTGGGGCTTTCAGGGACGATGACGAGATCATCTCTCTGGCAGCACCAGTGGGGCCTCCTCTCAGGGTACCTGAATTCTCTAAATAGAGAGTGTGGGTGCCCCTACAGCTGCCCCCCTTTTGACAAAGGAAGCCTCTGGACAGGGAGTGGGCAGATGGGGAAGATGACCAGGCCACACTGCCCTCCAGGGGAAGAGGGTCTTCATTAGCCTTTTACTGGTGGGCACCCGGCTGAGGGGTTGAAGACACAGCACCCTGATCTGCCCTGGGGACAAAGGCCTGCTCTCACTGTGGCTTCTGTGGGTGGAGGAGGCTATCTGTAGTAAGAGCCCGAGGAGGCTGTCAAGATAACCCAGACTCTTTGAGCCTGGGAATTACCTGGGAAGCGTCCTGACGGAAGCCAGTAGTCGGGTGATAAAGCATCATTACCCTAGTCCCCCAAGCCTCCCCCACAGCCGCTCTCCTCTACCCTTGCTCCCACCCACATGGGTCCACTGCCCTTCCTGCAGCTCACTGCGCTGCACCTGCCCCAAGCCCGCCATGGATCTGGGATCCCATGCGGATCTGGGGGCCCATGTGGCTGCTGAGCCTGAGAAGAAAACGACCCACAATGCTGGGGCCGGGGGCAGCCCTGGGGGCTTGGAGATGGTGCAGGTGGGCTGAAGATGGAGAAGGTTCCAATCCAAACTGACAAAGCCAGTTGCCCTCGTGTTTGCTCAGCTTACCGTTCCCTCTGCTCCAAACCATTCCTGCCGCAGAAATGCATACGTTCCCTCCTCCTCCTCCTTCTCATTCCTCCTGCATCGCTTCCTCTTCCCTCCTCCTCTCTCAGATCATGACTCAGATGTTCCCTTCTCAGTAAACCACTCCCTGACCACCCTATTCAAAAATGCACACCACCCCCTCCCCACAAAGTGAACACCCCCTTCATTCCCCCCACCGCCCCCTTCCACACACACAGCATGCACATGCTCCCAAGAACTCCTTCCCTGCCCTGCCTGCTTTATTTGTCTTCCTAGCACTTACTGGCAATATAGAAACCCACTTGGATCATGTACATACATATGTTTCTCATGACAACCACTGTCCTTCATGAGTCACTCGTGGTATTCTGGTCCCTTCCCAGAGCCCCGTGTGCACAGCACGTGCCCTCTGATGGCCTCAGGAGAGAGCAGGCATCGCTGCAGGAACTGTCCATGGCAACGTCCCCAAGGATCTACAAGTCCACAGGGTCTCAGAGGTCGGGCCCCAGCCTAGTTGGAGTTTCTGCTCAAGGACTCCGGCGGCTGAGCTCAAGAATGTCACCTGGGGGGCACCTGGGTGGCTCAGTGGGTTAAGCCTCTGACTTCAGCTCAGGTCATGATCCCAGGGTCCTGGGATCGAGCCCCACATCGGGCTCTCTGCTCAGCAGGGAGCCTGCTTCCTTTCCCCTCTCTCTTCCTGCCTCTCTGCCTACTTCTGATCTCTGTCAAAAAAAAAAAAAAAAAAAAAAATCTAAGAAAAAAAAAAAGAATGTCACCTGGGGTCTTATCAGAGGGCTGTGTCTATTCATAGAATCCATTTCCTGTGACAGTAGGTAGGACTGAGGTCCCCATTTGTTTGCTGGCTATTGCCTGGGAGCTGCTCTCTGCAACTAGGGGCTGTTCTCCGGTCCTGGTCACAACCCCTTGGCAGACGCACCCACCACAGGTACAGAGACATCCGCAAGCTCACTTATTAATGCTCTCTTCCTACCCCCGCGTTCCCCTAGAACAGAGATTCTGTGTGGGTGAGGATTTGTGTTGGTTTTGTTCGCTGCCACATCCCCCAGCACCTAAAAGATCACCTGATACACAGTAGTTGTTCAACACGTGTTGTTGGGATCAGTGGCCATGTTGCTGAAGGATGGGGACTCTAGAGGCAGATGGGGCTCAAATTCTAGCATTAGCATTGACTGGTTGCATGGTGGGGGCTTAGCCTCTCTGGGCTCAGCTCCCTCATCTATGAAACAGGGGTGGTTGGAATAATAATCCCTTCCCTCTAGAGTAGTTGAGAGGCTTCATGAGATCCTGCATGGGAGGCATATAACAGGTGTGCGGCGCCATGAGCATGGGGTACTTTTACCTACTGGTGTCATGACTTACATCCATCATGTTGGGTAACTGGCCATTTTCTTACAAGCTTTCCGCCTGTAGATAAAGAAAGTAGCATGTGAGAAAGGTCTAGTAGTTTCCTCAAGGTCACAGGCTGAGTAAGTGGCCAACAGAACTAGAACCCGGAACCATGTTCCTCTAGGACAGACACCAGGAAGTGGGGACAGGACATAGGGAGGAGTGTGGGAGGGACACGGAAGTGGGGAGGCTGTCATAAGAGACAGGAGAAGAGACGTGATCTCCTGTTCCACAGGCGCACTTCAGCCTATCCTGTGGGGCACACTCTTGGAAGGTGGGCTCTTCCCTCAGAGACCCAGTGGAAGAAAGGCCATACCACCATGTTCTTGTACAATGGTCTACACATGTAACTAACTGCATATTGATTCTGCTTCCATCCACTGTGTGTATGTCTTCCTCTGTCTGCCCAGCATCCATGCCCTACTCCTCTGGTCCCAGGGTCCCGATTTTCTTTGTTAACCAGGGTTTGCCCATCCTCAGCCCATGTTGATCTATTGAGACTGATCACACTTCTCTGCTTCAACAGTGCACCTTGGGTCAAGAATAGGCATGTGACCCAGCCTGTGTCGTGAAAGACAGTGTCAGGGTAATTGGTCAGAAGTTTGGAAAAACAGGCTCCGTCAGGGTTGCTAAGCTAGTAGGATATAAGCAGGAGCTATGCAGGATCCCCATATGGAAAGAGTATAATTAGGAAACCAAAAAAGCTCAAACGGAAGAAAAACAATGGGGAAACATGAAGAGAAAGGACAAGTAAGAGAAAGAAAACAACTTGGTGACATCATTTGAGTCCCTGGATCCAGCTGTGCCTGAAGCTAACACTGTCTCTGTGCTTTTCATTTGCGTGAGTCAATACATTTCTTCTTTGCCACGTCAGTTGATAATTGAGTTGCTGTCACCTACCACCAAGAAACTTCTGGTTAATGTACCAACTCCCAACATGACTTAGCTATTAAGCAGTCTGTAATGTGGTCAGAGGTTTAAGAACACTTGAGAGAAGGAAACTACCAACTACTGAGGGCTTATCATGTCCCAAGGCTTTACCAAATCATTGAATCCTTCTCAAACCCTAGTAGCTAGAAGTTGTTACCCCAGCATTACTGACGGAAGAACTGTAGCTCGGGAAAATGATTTCCAGAGCCCAGTTGCAAATCAGAGGTTCAAATCCTGTTCCTTCCTCTTTCTAATGCAGGCTTCCAGGGAGTAGGGAGGAAGGTCCTTTAAAAGATGGGTCTTTACAGGCTGGTCAAGAAGAAAGAATATTGTCCTTTTAGGCCAAGAGTGGGTAGGAAAGGAGTTCTGAGCAGAGGGAACCACACAAGCCAAGATCAGAAGCAGGACCACTGAGAGTTTTTTAAGAAAACAGCATGGAATCTGAATGGACTGAAAGCTAGAGCTCACAGAGGGACCAGAAGGTCACCAGATGGCAGAGGAAGGCCTGGAGTATCCCCCTAAAGAACTTGGGCTGTAACCTCTGTTTTAGCAATTTCGTAAGAGCCTTATAAAGCCACCGGGTGGGGTGAGATAGGGTGTGGGTGCTCGTACATGGCCCTGGAGAGACATCAGGAGGCCTGGACCAGGAAGGGTAAGGAGGATACAGGCGAGGAGGCATATGGAGAAAAGATGTAAAGAAAAAAATATCAATATATCCTAACAACAAATGGATTGGAAAGAGGAATCAGAGACACCTCAAGTTTGGGGTTATTTATGGGAAACACAGTGAGGTTTTTCAGACGTCAGGAAGTCAGGCAAGGTAAGATCAAGCAGCAAAGATGATGATTTCCTCCAGCTGTGCTAAAAGACTGGGAGGCAGACTGTCAGGTAAGCCGTGGGATGGGCAGGTAGTAAACAGCTGGACTGGGGAAGGAATATCACGGCCGTGGAGTCAGTCTTGGAAGGCCAATGACTTGAAAGCACACTCATGATCCCTGCGTCCTTCCACATTGCTGGCAGACTGAAGACCACATGGAGAAAGGAACCAGGGGGTACCCTGTTCTCAGGGTTGGGTAGCAGGAAAGGGCTCCTGCCCTCCCACTAATGAGCGTGTTTCCATTCCAGCCCTGCTGTGTGGGTCCCCAGCTGTATGATCTTGGACAAGTCACTTCCCCTCCGTGAGTCTCGGTTTCCTCCCCTGCAAAATGGGGATCAGAACCCCCACCTCCAACGGTGGCTGTAAAAAGAGATAAGCACAGAGTATAATCACAGCCCTTTGAAGACAGTTTCTCTTTCAGCATTGCTCCGGGCGAAAGAAGGGCTGTTTATTCAGGGACTGAAACTTACCTGCCGACTTGGTCTGGTCAGAACAACATTTTTATGGCCTCATTCCTCTTGCTGCCAGGACAGGAAAGGCATTTTATAGTGTAAGAACATTTTTGCTCAGTTCTTTTAAATCTTCCTTGCAAGGCTCTGCACAAAATCACTCAGACCATAAACAGAATTGAACAAAGAGCTGAGGCAATTTCCCCCGACACTGCGAGCCTCCCACTCACCTTTGCACAATGTTCACATTTCTCCCACAGCCCATGGAGGACTGTTCCTGGAAGCCCGAGGGCCTGGATGATACAGCCCATGAGGATTGATACATATCTGGTAAAATAATAATAATAATAATAAAATTAAAAAATAGATTTATTTTTTAACAGTTATCTGTACATGGTTTGGTCCTGACCAAATAGTTATTAGTGAATGTGGCTTTGACCTCCCAAGGAGCTGCTGTACTTGGCCAGCTATGCCCCTTTAATATGCCAATTTCAAAATACATTTCTTGTTGTTGCAATTTAAGCCCTAAAGCAAGGAGCACCAATTCTTATTTCCACAGGGACCAAATGGAGAAATAAATAGTGCTTGCTGGGTGTGGGACAATAGGGCACAGTGGGGCCTCCGGTCAATTACCCAGCTCAGGCTTCTCAAAGGATGCAGCTGCCCCTTGACCCCCACTCACTCCTCTCCAATCACCCTGTATAAATGTGATTCTAGCACTGCCAGAGCATTCCAGTCTTCTAGAGAAACTGGAAATCGATATTTTCCCTTGACTGTGTGCTGCTGGGTAGGTACTGTGTTAAGTTAAATTAATGTTTATAACAGCCTTTTTGAAGTAATTGCTATTATTTTAGGCCCATTTGATAGATAAAGAAATTGAGGCTTATAAGAGGTCAAGTCAGTCACCCACCAGGAAGCAGAGGGACCAGGATTCAAACCAAAGAGGTCTGATTCAACAGGACGCTCTCAGCCACCACATTTGACAGGTTCCCGGGACCCAAGCCCAAGGCAAAGGAGACCCCTGAAGAACAGAGGCAATGTGGCTTTGCTTTCCCCGGGTCTGTGTTTGAATCCGGGCTGTGTGACCTTCAGCAGGTCACTGTACTTCTCTGATGTTCCAGTTTCTCACTTAGGAAAAGAGAAAATAGTGGCAATGTTCTTTTTTTTTTTTTTGGTAGGATTTTGTTGAGTCTTTTTTTTAAATTAACATATAATGTATTATTTGTTTCAGGGGTACAGGCCTGTGAATCATCAGTCTTACACAGCTCATAGCAATCACCACAGCACAAACCCTCCCCAATATCCATCACCCAGCCACCCCATCCCTCCCGCACCCCTCCACTCCAGCAATGCTCTTTCAGAGATTCAGCCAATCTGTGCACACATCGTCCAGTTTCTGGAACATACGCAGTGCTCAGAGAAACAGCAGCCCTTGTCACACATTATGAGAATGTGGCCATTTGGCTGGACATTGGAGGGTCCCCAAGGTCATCAGCATTGCCTGTGTGACTTAAAAAAGGCTTACCAGATAGGAAGGTCAGCCCCCAGATATTTCATTAATAGCTGTTCAGATCTTTTATAACGTTGGAAGACGTTCATCCTCTGCCAATGGGTGGTCCCTCAACCATGAAAGGACTTGCTTTCCTCCACACTTTGTGCTTGCACAGTGGAGAGCTGGTGAGGAGCTGGATCTGTTAGATGTAAGAAATTGAAGGGAGAGGCTCATCTACCCTCAACCCAAATCCCTTGTCTTATCTGGGAATGCCTTAGCAAGGGAGATACCGAAAGTAAATGCCCAAAACACATTTTCTTTGCATCCTCTAGCTGTTTCCTTTTGGCTCCAGTCAGAGTTGGCAGAATTGCTTTGGGTTTCCAGCCAGAATCATAAAGAAGTTATCACACATGAGCATACACACATACGGTTTTAGTAGTTAGATCTTTTTAACCACTCAGCTTATAAATGCCCCCTCCTCTAACTTTGTGCCCCCTGCTCCCTTCTTACCCACGAGTAAACTCTGAATCCAGCTGAGTTCAACAGACACTCATGGCACATCTGTCCAAACCCTGGCCTCTGGTTGGTACAGGGCCTCTCAGGGACAGTTCTGAGTTCTTGCCTCAAGCCCCACCCTTGAGGAGTGCATGGGCTTGGGCAGATCAGATCTGGTCACTTCTCTGCTTAAGACCTACCAAGGTGTCATGGAGGCAACTGACTGTTCACCAAGTCAGTTTCCTCATCTCGCTGGTACATCATTGAACTACATTTCCCAGCCTCCTTTGCAATTAGCTATTACTATGTGCTAAATGTTGAACTGCATCCCATAAAAATTCATATGTTGAAGACTTGGGACTTAACCCCCAATACCTCAGAGTGTGACCTTATCTGGAAATAGGGTCATTGTAGATGTAAGTGGTTATGATGGAGTCAGACTGAAGAAGGGTGAATCCCTAACTGAATAGGACAGGTGTCCTTACGGAAGGGGGAAATTTGGACACAGACACATATGCAGGGAGAACACCACAAGAAGATGAAGGCAGGTAGTGTTTCCATGAGGGAAAGCAATGCCAAAGATTGCCAGCAAACCACTGGAAGCTGGGAGACAGGAGACACGACCCACAGATCCCAGAACGTGGCCAGGAGCATGGAGCACATTCTACATCACAGCCCTGAGAAAGAGCCAAAACACCAGCACCTTGGTCTTGGACTTCCAGGCTTCCGACAACGAGACAGTCCATTTCTGCTGTGTAAGCCACTCTCACTTCTCTTTGGAGCACGAAGCACAATTTCGGCGATGCGTCTAGTTTGCCAACGTGCCCATTTTCCACCTCTGCTACCAGATCCTCAGCTTCACGAGGGCAGAGGGTCTGCCTGCTAACTGCTCCCAGGCCAGGCACGGCTCCCCTTTCGTTTTCCCGGACAGGATTCAGTCTGGCGGGAGAAAAGGGCAGGTCAGACACACAAGCGCTGCTTGCAATGATATAAAATGACCGGCGTGTGAACAGCTGTGGGGAGCAGTTTCTTCAGGGGAAAGGAGAGAGAAAAACTTCAGAGTGGATTCTATAGGAGAGAGTGGTGGGTGGTGGGGGGGGGGGGAGACATGTGTGGCTGGGGGTGGATGAGAGGCTCTGCAGGCTGAGGCATGCGGACCCCAAATGTTCTGCAGTGAAGCAGATGGTACACCGACCACCCGCTGGGAGCAGTTAATTCCGGGGGGGCGGGGTGCAGCTGGACAAGCCTTCGGGAGCAGGACCAGGAAGGCTTGGATGAATTTTCACTTAATCCACCGACCTTCAAACCTCTCAGACCATACTCCAGAGAAGGAAAACACATCTCACATTACGATCCAGGACCGATCCATTCATGTCTGAATACAATAGAAATAACAGTCTCAATAAGTAATACTGGCCCTTATAATTTAAAAAAAAAAAAAAAAGTCTTTTATTTCCTTTCCTGTCCCATACTACTTTAAAATGCTAATCTCTGATGCTAAAAGAATTTCATATTGACTATAGGGTTGTGACCCAGAATTTGAACATCTCTGCGGTCAGTGCCTGGTATTCCTTTAAGTGGGTTCAGAGCCAGGGAGGGGGCAGATGAGAGGCTGGAGGGGTGGGAAAAGGGGAGGGAAGGGCAGGGTGGCCAGTCCCCCGGCAGAGGGACAGCAGCCCAGGCCAGGGGGACTCTGCACAGGGCAGGGGTGTTAGCAGGCAGGATGAGGGATGGGACTCTGTGAGCAAATGCATGCCTGAGGGTGGGGAGGAACCCAAATACAGGAAAAGGCTCTAGCTCTTTCTGAGGGGGAGGAACCCAAATACAGGAAGGAGCTCTAGCTCTTTCTGAGGGCTTGGCTGAGCACTGTGGCCTGACTCCCAAGCCAGGGTGGGGGCCGTTGGTTGGTTGATGCTTGGATGGCTTCTTTGGAGACGAGGGTCTACAAAGGGGCTGGGAGCCGGAGCCAGAGGTACAGGGAGAAGGGAGGGTCTCCAAGGGTTCTGGGCACGTTTGTGCCTCAAGAGTGGCCGGGAGGCTTCAGTGCCTACTGTCAGCATGAGTAGCAAACCGTCCACACAATACAGGGCTGGGTGTGGGGGCAGGTGTGCGTGTGGGAGTGTGTGAGAGAGTTGTGCATGAGCACCAGTAAGCAGGCGCAAGAGCGCTGTGAGAGTTGCTGGTGCGCGTGTGTGAGAGTGTGTATGTATGAACATGTGAATGTGTGTGTGTGCACGTGCATGTATGAGCGTGTGCGAGTGAGCATGTATACACAGGTGTAGGACCCCCTATGTATACTCAGGGGTCCTCCTCTGGCCATGGGGTATGAGTCACACCTCTGGTGGTGGTCTAACCTGGGGGTAGAGTCAGACAGAATCCTTAGTCAGATCCTGACTGGCCCGTGCTCACATGTGACTTGAGCATGATGCTTCTTTCTGGGCCCCAGTTCCCACACCTGTGAAGTGGGTATAGAAATCCCATTCCAGAAAGGTGGCTTGGCAAGGCTTTTCGAGGTAAGGTGTGGCACAGGCTGGCATCCTTGAAGCAGATGGAGGAAGGTTCTGGTCTTTACCTCATTTCCACTGGGACCTCAATTTGCCTCTTTTCTAAACCCCTCTCACTGTGGAGGCTGCTGGTTTAACTGTTTGCTGTCTTGGTGCCTTTCCCCACTCTCACTGGCGGCTCCCTCTCTGTCCTGGAGACCGATGAATCCTTGAGTGGCAGACATCAGGACTCAGGGTTCACCTCTGCTTTCCTGAGCAAAGTTTCTTGAAGCCTTCTCATCTGCATCTGTGCGATGGGTGCAAGACTCAACCCTCCCTTTGCAGCGCTGTTTTGAAGAGCTGATGAATTACACATTTGGAAAGGTTTGCCAACTGTGAAAGCAGCTTGGGTGGTGACGAGATAATCAGAGATCATGGGGATGTTGGCACCTCAGAGAAGCCCCTGGCGAAGTCCCTGGGGAGAACTGGGAGCCCAGAACAACTCGGGTCTGCTCAGGGTGCTGGGTGTGGGTGCAGGCTACTCGAGGCTGCAGAGAGATTTCCCTCCTTCCTGCTCCTCCCCCATCTCCTGGTTATATTTGGGGTTGGATGTGATTCAAAGGAAGGGGAACAGAGATCGCTCCAAAGAGGGCCCTGAGTCCTCCCCGACATCAGCTTGGACCCAATAGTACCCTCCTTTCCCTGGGGGGGGGGGCTGTGGAAAGACCTAGAACAGCATCTCCATCGCCCCCACCCCCAATCTTTGCAGCCAGCTCTGCTTCCTGAGCAACAAGGGGAATAAATCTGCAGCCTTCGAAGGGCTAGAATTCTCCGGTTCTGCTGGCACCCGGTTCCCATGGCAACCCAAAGCTCTCCTTTGCCACCCTCGGGAATGTCATTAGGGCTGTGATGGGGAGCAGGAAACAAAGGGAGACATGTCGATCTGTGCAGTGTCTGCTGGGAGCAGAAGCCTTGCATGTAGCAGGGGCTTTTTCCTCATAAAGAAAATACACAAACCATTTCATTACATCAGACCAACTAAGGCATTTCTTTCCTAAGGGGGAAAAAAACAACAGAACTAATAAAATGCGCCTCAGAGCCCAGTCTGAGAACTGGAAAATACATGCTGATGTGTGAACCACGACAACGCTGAAAAAACAATAAGGATTTTACATTGAACCCTCCCAAACGCATCCTCGCAGAAGAGGAAACTGAGCTCAGGAATGGCCAACACCCCCTTAAGGGTAGGGGGGTGGGGGCGGAGGATGCAAGCCCGGCTCGCCAACACGCCCTCCTGGGAACCCATGATTATGGCATCAGTGCCTAATTTAGGAGCCAGGTGCCTGTGGAGGAAGGGGAGGGATGCTGGATGTCGTCTTGGCCCTCTACCCCCCAGGTGAGCTTGATACAAACCGGGATGTAGTCCAGATTCCAGACATCTCTGGAATCCATGTTGATGCCATCTTCCAACTGGACGCCTTGAGCTTTCTCTGCTTTATTCTCCGTAACTTCCATTTCTTCATCCCAAGCCCCTCTTCATTGAGGCCACAGAATCTGTGTCATGTCCTCCCCAACTCTGCCTAGACGGCACAAGATGCAGTCCAACCCCCTTACCATCAGCCTCTGGGGCCCCCGCTACTGGGTTCACCGTAGACCTTCCAGTCTCCAGGACAGAGACGAGCCCATTGCTCCAGCCAGACTGAGCTCTGTGCAGCTAACCAAACTGTTCCTGTTCCTTTTGACCTCTTGTCCTTTTATTTAAGTTGATTCCTCGCCTGAACAGTAACCTTCTTCCCTAGAAGCCACGTAAACTCCTAGTTAAATACCCAATTTCAGCCCGTGCCACCTCCTTTGGGAGATCTTCCCTACTTTCTGATCTCCTCCACCTCCACGCTGATTTAGTCCAACTCTCCTCTCCGCCCTTAGAATATTTCGACTCCAAGCACTTTCTTCATTTACTGAGATTACCTACTTAGATCTCTACCCCCATCTCCACCCCCAACTGTGAACACTTGGAGCACAAGGACCACCACTGGTGCATGACTGTGATTTCAGCCTGCTGTAGATGCTGAGGAATTTTTAAATGGGCGACTGGCACTTTTCCATATACAAACACACAGATGGACAGTGGAAAAAGGAGAGCATGCAAATGTGAGTAAAACTTGTTTTAAGCTAAACCAACAAGAAGTGATGCTGGAATGAGCTGCTTTCTGATTTGAAAATCTCTTTGGAGTTGTGTGGGAATGTGATTTGCATGAGATAAGCCAGTCTGATCTGACGCTGGACTCATGACCCGGCTCATGGCATATGGTTATCCAGGCAAGTTGGAGAATTAGCAGGATTAGTCCTATCTTGTTCAGCACCGTTAAGATCTCCGGCCAGTCCACTCACTTAGACGAAAATCTATGGCCGTAAATGCATTTATTAAGAACCACAAAGGTTGACAAGAAAAAGACTTAGCTTGCATCTAAAAAAAAAGCAGAAAAGAACAAAATAGCACTCTCTAACCTGAAGGAAAAAATTAAGAAAGATGACAGTAGAAATATAAAATAGAATGCAAACCAAACAAAATCCGTAGATTTGATCAGTACAACCTGATATGGTCTTTTGAAAGGACCAATATAATAGACAAATCTCCGACAACTCTTATCAAGAAAATCAGAGAGAAGATATTAAAAAATAACTTTGGAAATGAAAGAAGTCAAAGAACTATAGATAAGAGTGATAATAAAAATGCATTTAAGAATGCTAGGAACTAGTTCTCATCAATGAATGTAAGCATCTCCATGAAATGAATGACTTTTTAGGAAAATATGAATTATTAAAATTGATTCAAGAAGAGGTAGAGAACTTAAGTAGAGGGGCACCTGGGTGGCTCAGTGAGTTAAATGTCTGCCTTTGGCTCAGGTCATGATCCCAGGATTCTGGGCTGGAGCCCAGTGTTGTCAGGCTCCCTGCTCAGTGGAGAATCTTCTTCTCCCTCTGCCCCTCTCCTTGTTCATGCTCTCCCTCACTCCCTCTCTCACAAACAAATAAATAAAATATTTAAAAGAAGAAAAAGAAAACCTGAATAGATCAGCAAACAGAAGAAAAGTTTTAAGTAACTAAAGGCCTGTCCCTTAAAAAGAAAATAAACTCAAGCGGTTTATGATAAGTTCCACCAAATCTTCAAACAAACAAACAAACAAAAAGGCTATCTATGATATATAAACTGTTTCAGAGCATAGATTAAGTTGGAGATTATTTCTCCTTAGCCTCTGAGCGAATCCTGATATTAATATTAAAACAAGCAAATAGTAGGCCCTACTCACTCAGAAACATACATATAGATGTGCTGAATAAAATGTTAGCAAATAAAATCTAGTATATTAATATTAAAATTCCAAGGATATTTTACTATTCAGTATCTATTCAATGCTACAAAAATCTGTTTATATATTTTACCAGCTCAACAGATAAGGGAAGAAAATCATACAATCGTTTTAATAGATGCTACAAAAGCACAATAAAATTAAACACCTGTTTCTGCTGAAATAAAGTAATGATGTAATAGCTGATGTTTCACAAGCATCAAAACTCTAAACAAAGAAAATTGTCATTATTTGTAGGCAATATTATTATCTCCCTAGAGAATTAGCTAATAACAGAACTAACAAGAGACATCAATGAAGGGGCAGTAGATAAATATTACACAGCATTTTAAAAATTAACAATTTCCTTTACTACATAATAATCAACTTGAAAATGTAACTGAAGTTCCCATTCATAATAAGAAAAAACAAAAAAATACATACAACATCTAGGAATAGATTGATAAGAACCATGCAAAACCCACATAAAGAAATTTATTAAACCTAATGAAATGAATGTTAACAACAATGAAAAGTCCTATGTAATGAAGATTCACGCTGCAATCCTTGATAAAAGACAAATTACAAAGGTGTCAATTCTCTCCATATAACCTTCATATTTAATGTAATCCCAATCATAATTTCAGTGTGATGTTTAATGAAACTTGGTAAGTAGATTCTGACCTTGACATAGAAAATGCATAAAGATTATAAGGAAACTTTTCAAAAAGAAGAATGATAAAGAACTTGCTCTACCATATATTAAAACATGCTATAAAGCTATAGTTATTAAAACAGTGTGTTTAGTGGCTCTGAAATAGACAATAAATAGAACAAAATGGAAAATATGAAAACCAAACTATATACACTTAAGAATTTTATTTCATGATAATACATGGACTACTCAGTAAACAGGGTGTCTTTCTCAGTAGGAAAAAGTGAAGATGATATTTAAAAATTTATGAAATGTAACCATTGAAAAATAATGAAAAAGATACTTGTGGACATGAACAATTTCCAGTGCCTATTGTAAAGTGAGACGAGGTAAGTCATGGAACAATAGGACCTACTGTAATTCTATTTCTGATTTAAGAGGCAGGTCATGTTGGAACGTAAAAGCACAGAAGAGTCTAGAACATGGATTCTTTCACAGCAGATACTTTGTGGGAAAGAACTGGAATGGGGAGGGGGTGTGAAAAAATATCCCATTTTGTTCTGTATTTTAGATTATTTTCATCTTTCATGCTGAAAATGTATTCATGCATTTCTTATTTTATGCATTCAATAATAAGTGTTCAGGAAAAAAAAATTCCATCATACACCACAGAAAAGACCCTGAATATCAGCAAAATAGATTTGGAAGCTCTCCCCCTGAGCCTGACTGCTGTCCCCAGGCACAGTCCAGACCTTCTGGAGACAGTTCAAGTCTCAGCCTGGCCTTCACGCAGAAGACCACCCCATTTCTGGGACTGTCTTTACTGCTTGGCTCCATTCTTCTGACATTCCTAAGCATTATTCCCCACTCCTAAGCTAGGCCCACCTCATCCAGCCCAACGGGGGAAATTCAGAGACTCCCAAACAAAGTGCGTGTCAAGTGGATGTCAAGGCCACTGAGCCTCAGACACGTTCCCCCGAGGAGAAGCAAGAAGCCATATGGCAACCTCTGAGCTTCCATTTACCGCGTGCTTCCCATTCCTTGACTTTTATGGCATCATGATTTTATAAACCAAACTCTGTTTCCCGCTGGAATGAGGAACTGCAGGGACTTCATGTTGTTCATGGTCTGTCCTCTCTCCAGCACCTAGAAGGGTTCCCGGCCTCGAAGGCACTCAATGAATACTCACTGGATGACTATTCCTGTTAAGATGCCCGTTGGGGACACTTCCCTCTGACTTGTGACCTCCCAGGGTCAGGGGCAGTCTCCCTTCTCCCTCCTGCAAGACAAGGCTCATTTCTTCTTCCAGAAGTTTTCAACAATTCTTGAGCCACCAAGATTGTAGGCCTGGGGCCATTTTTCTCCTCTGCGTCTTAGTTTCTGCTTCCCAAATAATGTAATTCCCAAATCTCCATGTCAAGGACAAGTCAGGACTTCCGCAGCTGGCACCATCCGTGGCTTCTGGGACAGCAATCATAGAATATGCATTTTTCAGCAAGTTTGATCTCATAAATTCTCCCCGTACACCCTGGCTGAAGATTCATCGGACTAAAGATTTTCTCTATCTCCTTGCCACCACCAAACTCAGGGAGAATTTCTAATTTTCCATGGAGTTCCTGCACTCAGTGGGTTTCTTCCCCAGGGTTTGGGCTCACCAAAAACATTGATTTTGATAAAGGTGCTAATGAGAAGTGCTTCAACCAACCTGAGCCGCTGTCGTTCTGGGTCATGGTTAACTGTCCCCTTTTGCACCAAAGTGGCAGTTCGGGACAAGGCACGGAGAATAGAGGACAGAATAAGGAAACTGAGGCACACAACCACACCCCCCCCAGGCAAGGAGGCACTGATGACTGTAATTCTCAGAGGGATTTGCAAGAACCTGTATGCGTTTAACTTCACAGTTTAAAGAATAGGACTGTAATTTCATAAACCATAATCACGATCACAGCTAACATTTCTGAGCATTTGCCACATGCAGGGCACAGATGGGTTTTATCATTTTTAACCCTCCCCGTTCTGTTAATCCCTTTGCCCACTGTCCAGAATTGGAAACCGAGGTCAGCTCACTTGTCCAGATCACATGCTACATCCCTGGTTCCACTCTTCACACCCAAAGGACTTCGAGTGGAGGAGGGGTGTACAACCACACAAAGCTCTGTCACCTGAAGAAGAAAGAGTACCTGCCAGGGAGACCAGGACCCTGGCCCGTAGCCCAGTGTCACCCGCAGACACACTGGAATCAAATGCTTGCCTTTAGCATTGAGTGTATTCAGTGAGATCCAATCCAAAATTTTGCCTTAACTAAGACTTTTTGTGTTTTAGTTATAGTCACTAAAAGTTAAAAAAAAAAAAAAAAACATACACACACAAAACAAAAACCTAGTTGCAAAGCCACTGGCCCACGCTCCATGTACCCAGCCCCTGAAGGCATGTTTTCACATTTTGCATTTCCCCCAGTTCGGTTAAAATTGTTCTTTGTGAAAATTGGTAAAGCACTTTCCCTCAACCTAAGAAATCTACTTTTTCTTCCCCTTTGTATCTCCTTGAAAACAGGGTGGGTAATTATAAGAAGCTAATTATCAGCTCTTTCAAAAGAGTTGGGCCATTCAGGCTGTGTTTGTGGTGTTGGACTTAACTGCTTGAAAACTCTACTGCACAATATTATACTTACCATAGTCAATCATGTTACCCTCGAAGCACGAAGTGCGGACCTTTCTCTAGAAGAAGACAGAGCAAACCCTTTCTCAGTGTTAAATTAAGTAGCAGAAAAAGAGGCAGATAGCTTAGTGGTCTGAGTCACACAGATGATGGTTCCAGTCCTGATCCTGTCCCGATCAGCTCTGTGACCTTGGGCAAGTCATGTGACTTCTGAGTCTCAGTTTCCTCATCTGTAAAATGGGGATGAAATGGCTTCCTTCACACCATCCTGGAAGGTTAACAAAATAATGCATGTCAAACATCTCCTAGCGTGTGTGGCACAAGATACAACATTCACTCAATGGTAACATTATTTCTATCTCTCATCTTTGTGTTTGTATTAGGTCATTGAATTAAGAAGATAAACTCTGCATGCTCTGGGTACATTGTCAACTCCTCTCCATATGTTCTCTGCCAGTGTCTATCTAAGAAGGTCACTTCTTAGACCTGGAAGTCACTCCCCTTGCTTGGGAGAAGCAAGGATCCTAAAGCTGAAAGAGACATGGAAAGACCATCAGCCTGGGATCCCAGGATGCAGATTTCCATCTATAAAATTAGCTGGTCATCTCTACCTCACCACTTTGTCATGACTATTGATGAAAATATATGATGTGCCCTCCTCAGTGCCCAGCACACGGTAACTGTACCAGAAAGGAGTTTTCTTCCTTCTGGTACTCACTAAAGCCAGGCACTCTGTACTCGTAGGCAGGAAGCCAGGCAAGGATATGTGTTTCCACTGGATCACATAGAGAAACTGGCCTGCTTGTGGTCACTCAGCCAGATTAGGCTGGAATGTGAACCCGGTCTCTGAGTTCCACTCCTGTGATCTTTCCAATGTTCTGTTCACTCACTCAGTAAGTCTACAGAGTGCCTCCCCCATGCCAAGCTGTGGGCTGGACTACTGCAATGGTCTAGGCTTGATATAAAGACAGCCTCACCAAGGCCAGTGCAAGAGAAAAGGGCAAGGGGGCAGCTTCTGTGCCTCCTCCTCTCTCTTCCCTGTTTATTCCTCCTCTCTTTTTCTTCTCTCCAGGGCTGCACCACCCACACAGCCAGCCATGTTCTGATGAAGTTAATAATCAGGGTGTCAGCTTTAAATACAAGTTAACTCAGGGGAGAGAACCTACTTGCCAAAAAAAAAAAAAAAAAAAAAGCTTAACAAGAAGAAAATTCCATCTGAGCTAACCCATTACCACAGCCCATGTACCCAGTCTTTAGTACTGATTATATGCCATTCATTCACTCATTCATTCATTCATTCTTGAAAAAAGTATTTACAAGAATCTACTAGGTGGTAACCTTCATCTGGGACAGAAGTGAGCAATTTTTTTTCTGTAAATGGCAAGATAGTGAATATCTAAGGCTTTGTGGATCAGACGGTTTCTGTAACAGCCACTCAGTGTGACTGTTGTAACACAGACAATATGGAAACACATGGGGTGACTGTGTTCCGGTCTGACTCTATTCACAGAAACAGGAGGCAGGCTGGGCTGTGCTCACTCCCGTTCCGCACTCTGGGACACAATGCAGAAGACCCAGGTGCCCCCACGGAGATCAGAATAGAGACGTGAAGACAGACAGTGGTGCACTGTGGTAACAGGGAGCATAAAGGAGGCAGACGTGAGGATAAGCAGTAGTTTGCTATATGGAGCACCTACTGTGGGCAGGAAACCTTACCTAAGTTATTTATCTTCCAACAGCCCTGAGAAGGAGGTGTTACATAGGGTCACTTACAGAAAACAGGCTTCAGTGGGTGAGATGCCTTGCCCGGACCATATGACAGGGACCAGGCAAGGGGCCAAGAATTTAAGGCAGGCACATTTGACTCCAGTGTTCACACTCCTGGGTGCAGCCTTTCTGTAGAAGCTTGAAGGAGGGAAGAGTCTGTTGATTTGGGCAGGTCGTGGGAAGCTTAGCCAGAAGGATGATAACTTAACATCTTCAAGGACTTGTTTGATGTCCCCACACAGGAGGGCACAAGGGGTGGAGAGAGTAGACAGGATGTCCAATGATAAGGTTACCTACCATGGACCAGGCACTATTCAAAGAACAATATACCAGAAAGCAAAACAAAGTACCTGCCCTTGTAGAGCTGATATTCTTGCAGGGAGAGACATACAATAAACGAATAAAAATAAAATAGATCAGAGGGTGACAAGTGCTTGGTAGGCAAAGGAAAACTGGTATGGAGGCAGAAAGTAATCAGAGTGGGCCTGTAATCAGAGCTGATACTGGAGAGACACAATGAGAACGAGAAGTCTAATCTAGGTAATGAGAATAGCATGTGCAAATGTCCTGAGGTAGAAACATGCCTGAGTGCTTGAGTGGCCAAGAAGGGTCAGAGATGAGTCTGCCCTTCCACAGCCCAGAGAAACCACACTGCCTCCACCTCACAGACCCAAGAGCATGCTGGCTGAGATGGGCATAGCCAGAAATGGTGAGTGACCCCAACACTTCCCTGGCCACCCCTCCATTACCCATAGGGTGCTGAGAGGGAGCAGCCTCCATGGAAGCCCAAATCAGAGGAGAGGAAGATGAGTATGCCCTGCTTTCAGGACTGAAGACCACATTCGGGGTTCCCATTGAGAGAGGGGGGCCAGGAGCAGGACGTGTAATCTGCAAAGTTCTCTGTAGCCTTAGCAGAGCTGTCAGAAGAAGAAGTTAAGGAAGGAAAGGAGACATACACAAACACAACACACACACACACACACACACACACACACACCACACACGTCAGAACACTCACTTCCTAGGAAATCCTAACTGGTAAAAGCTAAGTCAGCCAACACTTCCATAAATAAAACATCACATTTGTCTTTTGTGAATCCATTCTGACTTCACTCTTCCCCAGTACTGCAGGCAGATGTGTGTAGAGTAGAAACAACCCTCTGGGTTTGTTTATTCCTTTACTTTTGAAAAATGAGCAGACATAGGGGCGCTGAGTGGCTCAGTAGGTTAAGTGTTTGTTGATTTTGGCTCAGGTCATGATCTCAGGGTCATGGGATCCAACCCCACCTGGAACCCCACCTATAGCCCCTTGCTGGGCTCTAAGCTCAGAAGGGAGTCTGCTTGTCCTTTCCCTCTGCTTCTCCCCATGCCTCCCCCCCCCCACTCTCTCTATCTCTAAAATAAATTTTTAAAAATCCTTTTAAAAATGAGCAGGAACAGTGATCAATTTTTTTTTTTTTTTTATCCATCAAACATTTTGCTTTCAAAAAATATTTTCACTAAGGTCAGAAATGCACAAGTCAGGTGAAATTAATTTTTTTTTTTATTTCTGTTTTTCACTCTGCAATGGCACATTTGTGAGTTTCCTGGGAATGAAATGTAGTAGTCTCTGGTTACATTTCCAGCCCACAGCATTGATTATGGTGAAGACTGCTTTCCTGAGGCGTGTGCTCTATTATGGTAGGTGGAGAGATGAGCAGAAGGCGGGGGAGTCAAAAGAGGGACACATTTTAAATCACTGACTTCAAGCTTGCTGCCAGTCTGTTTCTGGACAAATTCTTGTATATGTCACAGAAATCTGCAAGGAATTTTAAAGAGATAGAAAGTGATATATTCCTTTTGACAATATCTGGATGCCAGAAATAAGTTTCTGGACCTCGTCTCAAGCGGTGAGCCGGAAATATAGCATTATCCTTCAGGACTCTTAGCAAAAGGACTGTGTGCAAGAGCTTGTGTGTGGTAGGATTTGGTCTGTATTCAGAAAGAAGAATTTAATGCATTCGTTATCACAATTCTTCTCTCTAGGAGAAAAGCAGGCTGTAGGGATGCCAAAAACTAGATCTGTGTCTGCTTACAAACCTTTTCTCTTGTATATTTATCCAAAGAAAGGGATCATAAGGGAGACCTGAGCTTCTCAAATTTTCTCATTCCATTCCTTCCTACATGCAGATCCTTTTCCCTTCAATGCTCTTTCCCTCTATTTGCACGTAAAGAACTTAAGCTTTTCCTTTAAAATCCAGCTCAGAATTCTATTTGGAATATGGTGCCTTAACTCTTAGTGGACATCAGTCCTCACAGAAATAGTAACTGTAGACTGTGGATGTAATACAGAAGGTATTCTGTGTGGAAGAGGTAGCTGCTCCGAAGATTCTGGAGGATGGTCAAAGCAGTCAGTTTGGGAGGGGACTCAACATGGAGCAGACCCACAGATGTCCTCATTATGGCCTCGCTACAACTCTAGGAGCCGAGTGCTATTCTGATCAACATCTCTGTGCACAGAGGAGACATCTAGGGCTCTGAGAGATATATCTGGCTTCCCACCAAGTGCCCCTTGTGGGTTTGGGGTGTCTGAGATTGTACCAATGCCCTCAGGATTGGCAATAGTCCAAGTCCATGCCCGGGAGCAAACTCATCTGTTCTCTCCAGGTTGACAGTGAATCTGAGCTTTCTCTGTGTGGCCTTGATAGGGGAAATAGTGGGAAGCAGGAGGGCAGTCCGTTCCCCCAAGGTCACTCACTGGGCAGTGGTGGAAGGGATTCAATCACACAGCTGGGCTCCCAGGCACCCCCTCCAGGGCAGGGAACCCCGTTGTGCACAACTCCAGCCCCAGGCTCTCTCCATGCCCACCCAATTCTCCTTGCCCTTGGTAGGACACAGTCAGCCATGACCCCCTCAACCCATCCACAGGCCTGGTGTGGTACATGCAATCCCACCCACTGTGCAGACCAGGAAACTGGGATGAGGGCATTCCCTCTCCCCACACATAGAACCTCATCCTGTGACTTCTCTGTCTATCTGGGACAGGGACTGAGGGTTGGGTCATTGAGCTTGGTTCTAGAATTCCTGGAGCCTTCAGCCAGAAGTTCCTTTGGGTCAATGACCAGCTCCTCACCCACTCTTCCAGGAGAGGCTCAGATGTCTCCTCCTTCATTATAGGATTTGAGTCCCCTTAGTGCCCAGGTTCTGGGTCGCACCACTTTGAAGAATGAAGACGTAGACCAGACGAAGAGTGGTGGGCAACAGAGCAAAGTTTATTCAGCAAGAATTCAAAGGTCCCAGAGAGGGAGGGGGATCCAAATGGGCTTCCCTCAGAGTTTCTAAGTTAGGGGTTTTTAGGAGATAGTTTGTGGAACTATCTTAACCAGTCAGGGTGTGCTGAGTCATGCCTATCAAGGCTCTGGTCACGTATCTGTCTACCTATTAGGTTCATGTCACGTGCTGATGGTCTTTTTCTGCTGACATCTGGGAGCTTAGGTCACTGACTGTACATCAGCAGCATCCCCTCCTGGAAGGAACTTTGGACGGAAAGATGGGGGCGTGGGGGAGCCATGCACGGGGCTGGGCTTTATCGGGAGGCAGAATGTATAGAATGTGGAGATGAAACAGATGCAGGATGCTAGAGAGAGGAGGCAGGAATACATTTTAGGTAAATTCCAGGGTGCATGACTCTGCCATTGGCTGTGATCAGGTTGAAAAGGGCAGCTGGGACATCATGGAGGGAAGGGACAATTAGAAGTCCCCGGAATGCGGGAGTCCTGCCATTATGCCTGCCGACAATCTCACAGCAGAGAGATCTCGACAAGTACTTGAAACCTTTGGAGACAGAGTCCCCCATCTTGTCCCAGCTATTACATATCAAGGACCCTTATTTAGGTGGTGGAAGCACCTGGAAAGAAATGGAAACAGGGCTTATGGGAGGCCTCATCAGCGTTCAGATTGCTGGGAAATCACCTGCATTTTTGATCCTGACTATGTCTAATGAGGGCCCAAGAGCGTGGAGAGATGAATATTTAAAACACAAGGGGACCTGGGTGAAGCAAACAGCCAGCAAACAGCCAGACCTCAAAGCCGGGGGTCTGGGTTCTGGTCCACTGCAACCTTTAATCATGGCCACAATCCTGGAGTCAACATCTCCAGGCCCGTCCCCTGGAGTGCCCCAGCCGGCCTGGAAGCTCTGCTCATTCCAAGATGGTTTTCTGTGACCCTCGTCCTGCTCTCAGCAGAGGTAGACATCTTTCTTCTTGCTCTTCATGTCCCGCTCATTCCTCAGTTACAGCAACTACCACGTTTAATGACGGTCACTCCCGTTCAGTGTCACAAAGGAGGGAGACACAGGAGATCAGATGGTTTGGGGCTCCCTTTCCTAACACTACTTCTCACACAACATGACCTTGGGCAAGTCCCCTTTCTTCTTTAGGTCTCCACCTCCAACTGCTGGGAGGTTTCAAACATGAGAAGAAAATGCCCATAAACTGCTCATCATCATGATTGGCACATGTGAACAGCACAATGAAGATTAGTCCCCCACCCCAAGAAGATGTTCTGCTCTATGAGGTCAAGGCTCTATCTTGGGCATCTCGAAGGATTTGGACTATGCCACCAGAATGAAGTATGTTCATGTTCTGACTCTGCCCTTGACGGACACGTGACCTTAAGGCAGACCATTTTACTACTCTGAGCCTCAGTTTCCTAATCTGTAAAAGGGTGGCTTTTGTTAGGAATAATGCAGATTATAAACATGAAGTGTCTGTTAGTGTCTGGCACTTTGTATTATAAAAGTCTCAAGTTGTTGAATTCGGCCCCCTAAATTGTTCTGATCAGTGCATCTGTGAGATCAGGAGCTGTTTCTTTCTTATTTACTAGCATATCCCCAGGACTGCCAAATACAGTTGTGTAAGTTGTGCACTGAGCTATTCCAGAGCATTCTTCATATAGATTTTGATGGGAACCATGCTCCTTGGAGTTGTACAGTACATCATCCCTGCCAACATAGTTCCTGGCATTGTTCTAGGTGCTGTAACAACCAATTCCTGCTCTCCTAGAGCTTATATCATAGTAGGGAGGGGGAATATTAAAGACAATACATAAGTTTCCAATAAATAGGATGATGTAATAGTTCCCAGGAGAGTAAAGTCCTCATGGCTACAATGACAGGAGCTGAGGCATGAATGTCAGCTGTGTAAACACTGGATGGGGTGTTGCAGGAAGAACATAAAAGCAAGGGCCCTCGGGCAGGCATGAGTGTGCCAGGAAGCAGTTGGAAGGCAAGCCGTCATGAGCACGCAAGCCCAAATAAGGACAGCATGCTCTTCTAAGTGGTTCTTCTGGTTGCCATGGGAAGATTTCCATCAGTGACGGGACATGATTGGATTTGTGATCTCTAAAGGGGAGGGAAGCAAGCAGGGACCAAGAGGGAGGGAGATGCAGTCACTCTGGCTAAAGATAGGGGCCACCAGGACCAGGGAGCGGGTTTTGAAATCAGAAACAATGAATCCAGGCGAGAGGTACCTGGGACATGGAGGAAACAACAGACACAAATGGGCTGCATGTGGAAGAGAAGAACGGAGACGGGCTCTAGTTCCTGGGGTTTAAGATGGAGAGCTACGCATGAGACAGGAAGGCTGGGAGTCTGCCATGCCCAGAAGGCTCCTGAGTGGAGGTGTCCAGTGTTCAACTTGGGTTCAGTACACTTGTCGGACGCGTGAACCGATGAACAACTGAGGCTCCAGGTTCTCTGTAAATGGAGCAAATAGGGCTCCTCGGGTAAAATTGAATGAGCTCTTGGAGATGGTGGGTAGAGGAAGTAGAGGAAGTTGCCTCTGAGGCTACCCTGAAGAGGCACGAAGGGTCCCTGTGATCTGACCTCTCCTCCCCTCCTCCTCTTGCCCCCCTACCTCCCACATAACCCTCTGACTGTCCCAGAGCCCACCCCACCCAAATGCACACACCAGGCTTCGCCAAGCTCCAAACATCTCCTACCCCACTTTGTGAGGAGAAATGCTGCAGCCCAGGGATGGGTGAGGACCCTTCTAAGTCAGGGAGGCCCTGCTGCATTCCTGGGCTGCAGGGTCAGAGGGCCTGAGGGTACAGAAGCAAAAACCGTGATACCAGGCCCCTCGATGTGTCATTGTGCCATGCACTTTGGTTGGGGTCACTCTGAGCATGCTGGGCTGGCGGTAGGGGGAGGTGGGAAGGGTTCTCGCGGTGGCCTGGGGAGGGCCAGCCCCCTGCAGGGCAAACCTGCACTCCGCCACATTTTCCTCCCATAATCCCTCACCCTGCCATTCTCCACACTCCTCTGCTCCCACCCTCAATTGGCCTTTTCATTCTCTGGCAGGTGCTGTCTCTGAATGAAGGTGTCTGCGCATACTATGGATATGTGGAAATGTCAGGGTTCTTATTTCTGCACCGTTTCCTTGCAAATGCTCTCCAGAGACCTGAAAATTCACAGCCGAGGTGTGGGACCAGATCCACTAGAGCTCGGATCCTGGCTCTGTTAATTATAAGCCTTGCTGTCTTGGGCAAATGTCTTCCTATCTCTGAGTCTCAGGTTCCTTGTCTGCAAAATGGGCTACTCGAGGTGTGAGTGCTGACCTAGGGATCTACCCAGCATGAAGTCTGCCCCCCAAACAGAGGCAGTTTAACGTGGAGGAAGTACTCCCAAGGTCAAGGTGGGGCATATCACCTGCTTTGAGGCAATAGAGCATGAAACTTAGAGAAAAGGCATGAAGAAAGAGGAAGGAGCAGGAAGCATGAGTTGGGGGGGAGAGGAGGCGCTGCCGCAGGAGGGCTGGGCCACACACAGCCATACCATTTAATTTAAGGAGTGTGCTGAGGGCACTGGGCAGCACGGGCGGGCCATAGCAGGAGCACGTGATCTGATTTCTGGTTGCTTTGCAGAGAATGAATTGATGTGGACTATGGATGAAGCAGGGATGGCTCAAACCAAATCAGGAGAGAAATAAAAGCCAAACCCCACTTCCTGTCTTGAGCCCTAGAATCAGAGAGATCCAGGTTCAAATTTCAGCCGCACCACTTGGCACCGGGGTAGACTCGGACATGCCACTTTCCTTCTCTAAGTTTTGGGTTTCTGGTCTGTAAAGTGGAAGTCGTTAGAACATGCATGTTGGGGCAATGCTAAAAATTAAATGAGCTAATTCACGGACAGAGGCCTACATAGAACAAACGCTCAATAAATGGGAAGTGCTACCATTGCAACCTTTTCGTCCCCTACCATGCACGTAAACACACGCTGCCCTAATGTACCCTTGGACTTGCAGAGAAGCCCCTCCCCATTTTTATAGCCAGCTCCAAATCAACCTTTGTCGGCAGCTCCAGGTTGAGGGGTAAGTGGCACAGAGGCCTCAGAGGATTTGGGCTGCAGCTCGGTTGCCTAGCAACAGCATCAGCATCTGCATCTTCGCAGAGCCAGACCACATGTCAGGCACCAGTCAAAACAAAGGCAGTGGGCAATGACTCAGAGCCAGTCCTGGGAACTGGGGGGAAAAAGGGTCTTATTTCTGGCAAGGGCCAGGTACACACAGGATCCAGCTCTGGGCAGGGCCCAGCCCCCAGTTCTAGCTCCCTCCTTCTCTCCTATGAATCCTATTCCCTCACAGTCCCCTGGGCCTTCCAGAACAGGGAGGTGACTCGGGGTTGAAGATGTGCCAACTGCCTGCCAGAACATTCCATGGCATGCTAAGTGTTCACAGTCTTCAGAGCAATGTTTGTCCTCAAGTTACACCTGAGGGTACAGAGGCCGGAGAAGACTAACATCCAAAGTTCATGTCTGTCTCATCAAGACTATGCCCTTTGACTAAGCCACAGAGGGCCTCCCAGCTCGTGCTCCCCTGCCCGCACCTCTTACAGAGCTCTAGAGCCAAAGGGCCAAGCACTCCTGGCCCCCTCACAGCTGAGCTATGGGCCCCTCCCCCAGGATGACCAGAGCTGGTCTCCTCACTCTCCCTTCCCCAGGTCCTGCTCTGCCTGGGCCTTCTTCTCAGGAATGCACCAACACTACCCCTGCGGTGTTGGTAAAGCAGCTGCCATCCTGGGCCATTCCCATCCCGCTAGATCTCAAGGCCAACAGTTCCCAAATCCCAGCAACTGCCCCCTTCCCCTCCTCTTCTCCCAGGACTTCTGTCCGCTTCAGGCCTGGCCGTGGCCTCCTGGGCAGTATGCCCACACCCCAGCCTCACCTGCTCTCCTCCATGGGGTATCTTCCAAATGCCCAGTGAGACCTCGGCACGGGACTCCTGCCTTCGACCCCAATGGCTCCACCTGCCGCAACCCAAAGCCCAGACTCTTCCCAGGGCCTGCAAGGCTCCCCACAGTCCAGTCCCCAGGCCAATAGCTCATCACACACACACACACACACACACACTCAGACAAACACAGACACACAGTACAGGCTCACCTTCAAAGACACAGGCACACGCACACACGCACATGCATGCTTTACCTCTTGACCGTGGGTGACCGGACTTCCCCTGGCTCCCTGGTGACAGACGAACAAAGCGTAGCTGGGAACCATCATGACGGGCAGCCCAGCAGTCTTCCAGGAAAAACAGGGCCCAGGTTCCACATCAGGGGCAGCTCTTCCTGATGCTGGACCCTCCAGTCACGCTCAGCTTAATCAATACCACTTACCCAGTGAGACCAGCCCCCCCATCTCACGTTAGTCCGGAGGGGGTGGCAGGGAAGAAGAAGGACCCCAGGCTGTGGACCGGGATGACTTTGCCTTGAGGCCTAGTGTCTTCAGGTATGGACACACATTCTTTAATAGTCCCTCTGAAGGGGGAACCAAAGGCACCTCCCCTTGCACATGGGCTAGACTCAGGGATCTGCTCTAAGACACAGAAGAATAAAAATAAAGAGTAAATGATGAGGTGTGAATTCGGAGACCAGGGGGTAAGGTTGCTCCAGCTTGGCCATGTCCTCGGTCTTGGGTGACTCGTGCTGGAGAAAGACAGCTGCTGTGTCTTGAGCACACGCAAGTGTCCTGAGGAGAGTTCCCGTGAGGAGGCACCAAGGCCTCCTGCCACGCGAGTGAGCCACCCTGGAAGTGGGTCCTGGACACCCTTTGTCCTTCCAATGCCAGCAGCATCTGCCAGCAGCCTCCGGAGAGACCCAACCTGGAACCACCTAGCTCATCCCATCCGGGATCCCTACCCCAAAGGAACCGAGAGATAGCAGACCTCAAGTCAGGGCCAACGAGGGGCAATTTATCTCACAGCAGTGGGTAACTTATAAGGTATCCTAGAGTCGATATCTCACGCTCACGCTGCTTCCATTTCCTCAGCTTTAAGGTGGTTTAGTAAGAACCTGTGTCTAGTGTTGCTGGAAAGGTGAAATGAGTTAAAAGATCAGGGAGTGTTTAACACAGTGCCTGGCACGCATTCAACATTTAGTAAGTATCAGCTATCATTATTATTATTATTATTATTATTATTATTACTACTTAAGATTACTTCTTTTTTTTCAAAGATTTTATTTATTTATTTGACAGAGAGAGAGCACAAGCAGAGGAAGTAGCAGGTAGAGGGAGAGGGAGAAGCAGGCTCCCCGCTGAGCAAGGCGCCCAATGCGGGGCTCGATCCCAGGACCCTGAGATCATGACCAGAGCCGAAGGCAGAGGCTTAACCCACTGAGCCACCAGGTGCCCTCTTATTGTTATTTCTTACAAAGTGTTTCCTTTTCACTTCCAAAAACTTGAAGTCAGACCAAAACATCCCGGGCTGTCCTCGTAGCCAGCTGAGGACACCTACCACAAGAAGCTAGACGCCGTGATCCCTGAAAGTCAGCACCTTGCTTGGTTAGGGAAGAATTCTAGCCGAGTGATTCCCATCCTTTTCCTTCAAAGCGATAGAGTCCAGAATGACAAGAATCACAAATAACAACCGGCAGCCCTCAGCAGGCGCCAAGCTCCTATTCCGCAGAGTGCCTCAACTGCTAAGATGGGGGCTAGCTTTCATCGATGTTCTGGCTCCCAGCAGAAGGTTCCAGTTGCCCCTTTGCTAGAGTGTGGCAAGGGGCAGGCTCACTTTTGGTTTGATCTCCAGAAATCAAGGGAGGGGCAGGGGGCACTTTATGCAATATATTCTTTACACTGCCTTAGGATGAAAAAACCAGCATCAGAGCAGTGACAGAAGAGGCCACCTGTCCCACCTCCTCTGTCTCCTTGCACAGGGACGCTCAACCTGTCTTTGCATACCTCTACAGATGGAGAGATTACCACCTCCCAACACAGCCTTTTCTGAAACCAGATTCTGGAATTACAGCCCTGGATTGGACATTCAGTGCCGCATATGACCCTGGAAAAGTTGCTTCCCTCCTGGGAGTTTCAGCTTCCTTTTCCATAAATAGGCTCATGATCTCACAGGTCTGCAGGGAGGTTCAAATAGGATATTGGCTACGGATGTAATTCTGAGAAGGCAAGCTGCATGCGGAAGGTGAGGGTTATTTTTGTCATAATTGCCATTATTATGAGGATATCACACTAATTCTTCCAGAGCTTTCTCTGAAGCTTAACCCATATTTGCTCCCCTCTAGTGCCTATGCACAAGGTCTTCCCACCTGTGGGTTAGTCACAGTAGTTGTGGTGATAAAGAGAAGACTTTGTCAGCTTTATTAAGACTCCAAACCAAACCGAGGATTGTCATTCTGGAAAAATATTGAGCAAGGGTGCACTTAGAACCTATGACTCCCCATTAATGAACTTGCTGCTAGTCACAAGGTTGTGTCATCAAAAAGAGGGACATGCCTCCATCCTCCCTTCTCCTCCTTCCGGTTTCTGTGAACAGTCATTCCAGTGCCTTCTATGGAGGATACAGAGAGACTTTACCAGCTCACCCAGCCCACCCCACTGCTCTATTCTGTCTCCTACCAATATATTCTTCCTTTTTCGCTTATCGCGATCAGACAATTTCTTACTCAGTTATTTGTTTACTCTCTGCACTTTCCTGCTAGAATAGGGACCTTGTCCGTGTCTTGGTCCCTACCCGGTTGCTGGCACCAACCAGGTGCCAGGGATATGAGATGTTGAATTCATGTCTGTTGAATGAATTTATAAATAAAGGGTGAACTAAGTACAGCTTCCTCACTCAAAGAACTTCTTCGTGGTAAAGAACAACAAACAAGTAGAAGGACAGTATCCATTCCTTGCAATAGGTGTCATGATAACAGATGAACAGGGACAAAGCAAGAGGAGCTCAGGAAGGCTTCCCTCGGGAGAAACTTGAAATGGGCCTTGAGGGATGCATAGGAGCTAGCCAGGTGGATGAAGAAGCCCTACGTACAAAGAAGCAGAGTGTTGAATGACATGACGCATTTTTGGTAGGACACCTCCTGGAGCACAGAGTTCCCAGGGTTCCACTGGGAGAGGGGAGGGGGGAGGCTTATCTGAAATCAGGTCAGAACCCACGTGTTTCATCGTGAGCATGGAAGGCAGCTCTCAGAACTAGGTAGGAGTGTGATGGGGTCAGATGGCAGAAGACCACTTCCAGAAAGAATTTGTCCAAGTTTTCCCATGTACAGCAAAGCCAGGAATCAAACACGGTTCTTTCTGACTTCAAAACTCAATTTCCTTACTTTATATCACCTACCTCCCTAAAGACGGGTGTTTAAAGGAGGGCAAGGGAAGAAAGGAGCAAGGGACAAAAACACCCTGCCTGCTATGGTGGGAATGTGTTTCCCCAAATTCATACGTTGAATTCCTAACCCCCCAAAGTGACGATATCAGGAAGTGAGGCTTTTTGCCCAAATCAAGCGAAGGGAGCCCTCAAAAATGAAATGAGCGCATTATAAAAGCGTGCTGTTTGTGGTACCATGAAAGATTTTAAATCCTTCCTCATTCCTGAGTTTAGGCACTGTTTTCCCTTTTGTGCACGCAAAATGAGGAGACACACACTTGGATCCGTTTTGCTCCCTCTCTTCCGGCACCAGTTGTTAGAAAAAGCTCTGGATTTAAAATGAGAATTTCAGAGCAGACAGTCCACACACTTACAAGAAAGGAAAAGCCCAGTAACTGAACACCCAGATGAGAGCTCCTGCTCTAGGTGCCTTCTGTGCGGGATTGCTGAATCGTGGCATGTAATCTCTTCATTTTACAGACGAGAGATCTGAGAGTCAGAGGTGGACTCTTTCACACCAGCGTCACACTAGGAAGTGAAGATTGAGTATATCAGATCCACCATTTGAGTACACAGCACTATGTGGCAGAGCCTATGGCCATTTCTTCTCACATGGGTATTCAACAAATGTTCACAAAAATGCATGCATTGGTAGGTGGATGAGTGTGATCCTCAGTGATGTTCACTGTGACATCAACTTGCCTACCTGTGTTTTCATTCCAAGTGTAGTGTCTGGTCACCTAACGTTTATGCCATCAACATTTGTAGAGAAGACTGAGCCATCAGTCATGCCCTCCTGGTAGCCTCAGAGAGGCAGGGTCGTCTCCTGCTTGAGCTCTACAATAGACTCAGAAAGGAGTCTATTGTAGAGACCCAGCCCAGAAGGACACAACTGACCACCACAACTGGTGGTCAACGTTGTAAAGTGGGCTGGGTCGGCCCAGTGTGGAGAAGACAGGCCGGGTGCTCACCAGAACCTTTTGTCTCGGGGAGACTCTATCTGCACCCAGGAAGGGTCATGTGACTGGAAGAGGGAGCGATAGGGACAAAGATCTTGAGGCAGGAATTAGCAGGACGAGTGTCTGAGGGACAATAAGAAGGAAAGCGTGGCTTGAGTCCACCATGTAGAGATGACTTTTTTTTTTTTTTTTACCTAACAAGTCTTTTGTGAGGGTCATCCAGAGGCAGAAAAGAGAGAAACCTCAGCCAGCAGCCTTCCATTTGCTTCCGGCCTGGGCCATAGGAGGATGGACTGGCTAAAAGGATGGGCAAGAACTTGAGCCTGATGGGAAGGGGAGGTTGAGGAGATGGAAGACAAATCTCAACCCAGGGGGAACTGAGAGGTTTTCAGCTGAAGTGACAGAAAACCCCGCTGGCTGTGGCTCCTGTACTAAGGACACTTATTTCTCTCTCAGGAGAGGAAATCAGGATGTCAGCGGCTCAGGGGTGGGGTATCGGCTCCACAACATGAGTGGGATCCCTCAATATCCCTTTGCAGCCTCAGGCATCATGGCCTCCCTTGACCATATTCACAGACAGAAGGCCGAGACAGTGGTGGCAGGGGACAGAGAGTTCACCCCCACATGCCTCCTTCTTGTTATGGAAAACATACTTTCTAGGAAGGCCCCTGGCAGATTGAACAGACTCGGATCCCTGGTCAGACGCAGGGCCCAGAGGGCGTCTAGCCTGTGGCACACCTGGATTAGTCTGCGCTGTACCCTCGCTTCCTCCAGTCGGGCCAATGGCTTGGCTGACTAAAGAAGAGCTTGCTTCACGCTGCCCAGGGATCTCCCTCAGAAGGAAGGGGAAGGGAAGGGGATCCCCGGCTGCTGATCCCCCACTGTGCTCAGAGAGCAGGTACACAGGGAGCGGAGCCATGTGTCTAAATGGTCATTTGGGGACGAGTTTGAGTTCTGGACTCCACCGACCTTCCCCCAGACAGGGAGACGCTGCCATCTCGCCCTGAGGAGAACTGGGACTGTGGGAGCAGGAATCCCCAGGGAAAGCCACGACTGATGTACGAGTGATTGACTCCCAAAATAGGCTCTGGAGAACCAACAGGGAGGCCCTGCAGGAGGCTGGGTGCAGAGGTTATGGACTGAGATTTGGGACCGAGAAAGGAGGGACAACTAAGCCTCATCTGCCCCTGCCTGCACCCCAAGCACGGAGGTGGGGGAGCTGCCAGGAGGTGGGAGGTAAGGCGGAGGGCGGCCTTTAAAAGGCTCAAATGCGGGAAGGTCCTGAGACCCGTATGTGAATTTTTCTGCCCTTGAAAAGACTATTGTGAAATCACGGCGTGCTTTTCTCAGACCAACCATTTTATTTATTTATCATTATTTTCATCAATTATGTATCATTACGACTCTATCTTTGAACTTGACAGAGTGTTGGTCTTCCTTCAGGAATAGGATACTCCCAAAAGCAAAGATCTGGAGGGGAATAAAGGAGCTTGCTTTCCTCCAGCCTGGATGGGCTCTCAATCCTCCAGTTTGAGAAGAAAGACCCAGAGGCCTGGGGGCGGGGCCCACCTAGGGCTACAGCAGCCTCCCCGCTGGACTCCTTCCCCTTTGCAGCCTCCCCTCCTGAGGGAATGGCATTAACAATCTACTTCCTTGCACAAAAGAGAAACACAACAGCCTCGTGGCCAAACACTGAAGTGTATTTTATCTGAGAACCAAGTGGATGAGCACGGTCCCTTCGTAACGTGTGCTTAGATCCAAAAAACACTCCTCCTCTTGCTCTCCAGGGAGATAATCTTCGGACGCTGGAACTGACACCCACCTGCCCTGCCCTGCCGGGCTCCTTGTCCTCCCGTGCCTGGCTTCAGGTCCTGGTCCACTGTCTCCAGTCTCCGGGACGGAACCAGGTGCCTAAAGTAGAGAAAAGGAGCTTCCTTCTGGTTTGTAGTTTCCAGCTTTCAAAAACCTAAACCCCCAGAGGAAGGAAATCTCCCAGCACAGAAGAATTATTTAAGAGAAAATGCCAGGCCCTCTGAACAAGGTCTCCCTTTCTTTGTAGCTGGTTTCTTCAGACTTGGGGGCATCTCCCCCCTGGAGGGAAGATCCTAGAGGAGAAACAAGAAACTTGGAATCCTAAAGAAAGGAGTTCTGATTTCTGTCTAGGCTGAATCCCCCCCGGAGGGTGGCAAAATCCCTAAGGGGTTTGTGGATCCCAGAGAGACGACACCCACCCACTGGCTTCCCACGGGGAGCCCCAGAGAGGTGAGAGAAGCCATACAACAGGATGCAGGCGTGTCCTGGAAACAAGGCTGTGCGCCTCACAGGGATGTGTGTGCAACCCGGAGTTGCAGAAGCAATGAAATGATCTCCAAGCATCGAAAGAAGCAAGACAGGGCCAGGGGCCCAGCAGATTTAGCCCAACGGAAACAAAGCAGACTTAACCATCTCCCCCCAACTCCCTTCTTCCCTCCCTCCCTCCCCGTCTGACTCTCTCTTACACACACACACACACACACACACACACACACCCATCAGAAAATCTTGGACTGATCCTTCAAAACTTAAGTACAAAAGGCATTGTCCCAAGAGTATTATTATTTCTAAGCCTCTTCTCACCATTGTCTCTCCCCAGACCCCACCACTGTCTCTCACCTGACCTGCTACAGTAGTCTCCTAACTTACTTCCACCCTTATTTACCCCACTATAGTTCAGGGTGATCTTCTAAAAACACAGTTTAGATGATGACAGTCTTCTGCTCAGAATCTTACAGCAGTTCTCAGCTCACTTGGTACAAAATGCCGATTCCCTCTATGACCTGCAAGGTCTTACCTGTCTTCTTCTTGAACCTCATCCCCCCCACCCCCGCACCCCGCCCAGGCGTCTCCTTCTAGCTGTTCTCTAGCACACTGAACTTACAGCCCACCTCAGGGCCTTTGCACATGAATGCAAATATTTCCAGCTGATGCAGGGTTTGCTCCTTTAAATCATTCTGGCTCAAACCTTACCTGAGTACCTGATCTGATAGTATGACTTCATCTATATCTTTCATGTCTCTGTCCCTGATACTTAGGACAGCACCTGACACTCCATGTATGATTGTTGGCTCATGATCACATGAATAAATTTCCCAGGTCAACAGCTAACCAAGGGCCCGAGTGGAGTCCAGAGTCTTGATGGATGTTATTAAAGACCAGAAGAGCAGCTCCTTCATCTCTGAATAATAGTTGAGTCCTCCCGATTTTAGGTGCCATCCTAGGAAAAAATGGGGGAATATAGGTTGTGTCCACCATTCTAAAGAGAGAGCTAAAAATAAAATTAATAAAAATGATAATAAAGTGAAAAATTTTTGTACTAATTTTGTGGCCTGGGATTCACCATCGGCACTCTTTCCCTGCAACAGAAACCCCCAGCTAGTTGGAGGTGGTCCATCACTGTCTTCAATGATGCTGGGCCAGCTTACCTGCTTCCTTCCTCTGTGGGCATTCTTAAATAGCCTTTCTTCCTTTCTCTGTGTTGCACCTGGGCTGGTGGGCACTCGGTTCCTAGCAATAATAACAATTAATTTTTATTGAGCATTTACAGTTCCAGAAACTGAGCTGAAGCCTTCATATGGTTGATCTCCTTAATCTTCCCAACCGTACTGGGAGGTTTGTTAAAAGTTTTGCTCCACCATTAGCCTCATGTTGCAGATGGTCTCTGACCTAGAGGCACTCCAAGGTCCATAGGGGGGACAAAGACATGAGTCAATAATTACCATATGGCACAAACTCAAACAGAGGCAAGCTCAGTGCTGTGGGAACACAGATGGAAAGCTGGCTTTTTCTCTTTAGGGTGGGGGTCCGTGAATTCTGACTCCTGTCGTTACCAGAGCCCTCTCAGATTCTGCCTTGTTGGGGTCTCCAGGCTGTAATTCCTCTCTCTGAGACACCCTGCCCTTGGCTCTTCACATGGCTGGCCCCTCCTCCTTCAGCTCCAGGCACCCTCCAATGTTTTCCCCCAAAGAAGGGCGCCCAACTCCCCCGCTAGAATGTAAGCTCCCTGAGGGTGGGAATCCTGTCTCTCTTGTTCAGCACTGTGTGCCCAAACCTGGAGGAGTGTTTGACCCAGCGGAGGTGCTCAGTAAATACTGATCGACCAAATTCCTCTCTGAGCATGTGAGTGAATGAATTATGAGAGGCTCAGTATGCTGGAAGGGAGGCGGGGAGAGAAAGAGCATTCAGACACATTCGCCATGACACTCGCAAAGCTGGAGAGGATTTGCCAGAACTCGTGGCAGGGGGAGCACAGAGATCATCAGAGATAGCCTCTGCCTCACTCTACTTAGAGAACCTCCTCTCCCAGTCCTTCTCCCCCAGGTCACCCCTCAGCAGAGTTCTTAGAACACACTAGATTCTCCTTGATGTCTAAGGAATGAGTGAATGACCAGACATTATCCCAGTGGAACAACCATGTCACTGAACGGAGCAGCGCTGCCTCCCGCTCACCTGCCGTCGTCCTCAGCAAGTAGCAACCAGTTCACTGTTTATCTCAAAGGCTCGTGTACTGGAGGTGTTCGTGTCAAGTAGACCTGGATTGGAAACTGACCACCACCACAGCCAAGCCACTGAGCCCCTGACTCTGAGCATGTGCGCCTGTCCTGAAAATGACAATGCCTGCAGGCTGGCTGCTGGGATTGCAAGGGGGGAGTGTACAAAGCCCTTTGCATAGTGGCCACTAGAGTACGGGCTCCATAAAGAACCAGTCATTGAATGAGTGAATTAATGGATGAATGAATAAACGACAAAATAAATAAGCATACTGGGTGAGATCTTAGAACTGCATAAATTTAGTGAATTTGAGACAGCCGGATGCAAGAGAGGCTACAAAGTCTCTTCTCCAAACATCTGGAGAATTCACACGTGAGCCCCGCTGGAGCCTTACTTACCCCTGAACCCATCCCAGAGGTGGTTTTGAGGGTGAGGGCCAGGGATGCTTGTGTGGCGGTCCCCACATAGGACCTGTGCTGTCCTGTCCCCACACCCAAGCAGGAATGACCAATACAGGCAGAGGGCTGCCCGCGGCACACAGAGATGGGGACCCTGTAGAGGGGGCTAGGGGCTTAAGGCAGGCCCCGGAGAGCTTGCTGGGCCTTTGCAGACACAGCTTAGTAGCTGCGAGGGAGGGCTCCAGAGCCCAACCGTCTGGGTTCAAAAGTCAACCCTGCTTCTTATTAATTAAGTGACCCTAGACAAGTCCCGTGCACTCTGCATGCCTGGGCTTCCGGGTCTGTAAACTAAAAATGGTAACAGCACCTGCCCCACTGGGTTATGGGGGTTCCAGAATCACTGCTTGGGAAACATGAGAGCAGTCCTTGGGCCACCATGAGTTCCCAAAAGATGTTGGCTGGAAGCGGAAATAAAAACATTCTAGCTTTACATATCTACTGCTTCCTTAGTGTCTGCTCTGTTCTGGGTTCTGGACATGGAGGGACTAAATATAAACAGGAGGGGACCCCAGCCCCCATAGGCCCCCAGTCTGGTGAGGGAGGCTGCGTGTCAGCAGACGTGGGCTCCCAGTGACATCGTTGCTGTGATAGGAACATAACTGACAGGCTGACTCCCCACAACAAGGGTACCCGAGCCGACCCGGGACGCCTGAGCACCCTTCCTGGAGGACATGATGAACCAACCAAAAGGGAATTCATCATTTCCATTCCAAACCTGGTCCTCCTCCTGGTTTCCCATCCTAGCCATGCCTGCACAGTATACTTACGTTTCCAGGAACAAAGAATTGTTCTAGACTCTTCCCTCGTCTTCACTGCCCACATCCGGTTTGTCCCCTGTCCCATCATTTCCACCTCCTTCCATATCTCCCCTAAATCATTTGCCATCCCTGCTGCTTTACTACTTAATTTAGTCCGAGTCTTCTCTTTTCTTCACCCAGACCATTATCATGCATGGTGTCACGGGGTCCTCTGTCCCAGCCCGGACCTGTACATGGCCTAATGTATACACCTCCCAGGCAGGTGGTCAGACATGGCTGATTGTCTTCTGTTTCTTCATTTTCCAGTTCTCGCTTTCTCTCTGATTCTTTATTCATATCACTCTTCTTGGCACCCAGCCTGATGTAGCTCATATCTGGCCTTAACTATCCATTGATTCTTATCAGCTAAGTAATGTTGCTTTGTAGGGAATGTGTTTGAACCTAAATAAATGGTATTATGCTGTTAAGGCCATTGGGTTTCCCTTGTCTCCCTCAGTTTTGTTGCATGGAGATCTTTCCATGCCGCTGTATATGCACCTGTACTGTGGTGTCTGGCTCCCAGAGCATATTCTACAGGTGCCTCCCCCCACTTTCTGCTTGTGCTTGCCCCTAATGGGCACCCCAGATCCTCACCTCCCCTTCCTCCCAGAGCTTAGCAAGGATGATCCTAGGACACATTCACTTGCAGACCTTGGAAAGAACTGATCTGAGCTGCACACCCAAGAATGTACTAACTGGGACATGGGACGCATGCGATCCTTAATTTTGCTACGTGCTGCAGATCCCTTTTCAGAACTCTGCCAACGTGCACTCTTGCTTCCAAATGCAAGCGTTCTGGTCTCCCCACATCCTCCCCAGCACGTGGAATTATTCACTGACTAATGCTCACTGCACTCCTACACATACCTTGATTGTCACAGTGTTGTTCTCACTTCCACTCCCCTCATTGCTAGTGCGATCGAGTCTTTCCTCACATATTGCTCAGCCAGTTGGGTTCCCCTTCTAGGAAGGAGATGTTCATCTTTGTCCTACATCTCCTGAGTCCTGTATTTTCTTTTTAATTGGGTTGTGGGAGTTCTTTACAGAGCACAGGTACAAAAATCTGTTGACATATGGGATGTCACAACCATCTTGACTCAGCCTGTCATTTGTCAAGTAACATTTCCGGTGGCACCCTTCGTTGAGAGCGAATGGCCTCCATTTTAATGCCAAACTCATCCATTTTGCTCTCTGGCTTGTCAGGACCCCGTTGAGCCTCCCTGCCCCCACTGCCCCAGCGGACTCTCCGTCCCAGCTGTGTAACTTCAGCCGAGACGGACATTGCCTTCAGCGTCGTCCTACCTTAGGGAATACAAGAGACTAGTGCCCAGATGGGCAGGAACCTGACCCCATGGCTCCACAGATGCCATTCCTAAGGTGCCATTCCTAAGGAAGGTGACAGTGGGACTGAGATCAAATGAATCAGTCTCTGCCTTTAGTGGTGGTCAAACTTGGGAGCTGTTGATGACCATTTTCTGGGGGTGATAAAGCTGGTCCGCAGGCAAAGGCCAACATGGAACAGACAAGAGGGGAGAAGCAGAGAGACGACAGAGCTGGAGGGAGTAAGGATTTCCCTTCCCATCCTCTGGCTCCTGAGGCTCAGCCTCTCCCCGGGGACAGCTCTGCAGCTTCCTGGCCTGTGTTCCCCAGCTGTCTTACAAAAAACAGAATTTAGGGACTCAAACAGTATCTTTATCTCAGCCTCACCCACCAACCCCTTCTATTACTGCTTACTTCATTCCTTCCATTCCGTCGGCCAGATATGTTTGCTTACAACTTTGCATATTCATGAGAAAACTATATATCGAGACTACTAACGGAAAATAAAAACCACTCACTATACCTTAAGGTAATGATGGAAAAAAATATATAATTAGAACAATACCAATGCTAGCTGAAGGCAGTGCACTGTAGGGCGTGTTCTACAGAGTAGACCCAAACTGGGACTTTCCTCTTCATGTAATCAGGATTTATAGAGATGTACAAAAAGAATAACCTTTTCTTGGTGTGATTCAAGGTTATGGAATGTCTCTTCTCCAATCTCTTAAAACACCTCCCAGTCCCAGTCATCTCTTTAAAAGCCGATGTTCTAACGAATCCTCTCTCTGTCCCCTGACAAGAGTCCCCTGACAAGATTTTTATTTTCTTTCTCCTTAATCTACGTCTGATTACCGGTTTCTGATCATTGCAACTGCGAACTGCAAATGTCATTAAAAAATAAGTGTCTTCGATTAAGGGATGACTGTTCCGATTTATCATTAAGAACCCAGCTTAAAGGAAACCAGCATCCATGCCTTCCTCCCATATTCTGTTGTCCAGAACTCAATCCTGTGAACCTCTCCTAGAAGCAAGGGGTTATGGGAAATGTGGTCCAGAGCTCAGCCTGCTTCCTTGCATCATGGAAGGAATGAGTGAATCTTGTGTGGACACTGTCTGCTGTACGTTGTCACCAGAAGCTGGCACAGGGCCAGACATGCTGCGGGAGCTCGGCTGAGGAAGGGAAAGAAGGAAGGAAAAAGGATAGAGGCATAGAACGTGCCCTATGCTTTCTTTGCCTTTAGGTGGGAAGAAAATTACTTTTCACCCTTAAGCCTCATTATTTTAAGTGAGCATGAACTACTTTTTTCCCCCAGACATACTCAGCATAATACAGAGAAAATCTTATGGTTTTATTAAGCAGTTTTGTTTTCATTCCCAGAATCTTTCTGGGAGGACCTCATCTACAGATTAATTCCTGAAAGGTCACCTGGAAAATACATTTCTATAAATTAAATCTTGTCTTCCCCGGGCCCTCATTACACAGTCAGTCAAGCTTCTCTGGGAGCGTATTTCTAAGCCATATTATCTTTAAGAACTCAGCTAAACATACAATATCACACACTGGGGTATGCGTGGGAGATGGGTCTCAAAACAAGCCACAGGATAAAACGCCCAGCACTGAGAATCACCTGGAGGAGGAATGCGTTTCCTCAGGCTGCCGTAACAAAGCAGCACACAGTGGGGGGCTTACACAGCAGAGATGTATTGTCTTGTAGTTCAGGAGGCCAGAAGGCTGAGACCAAGATGTTTATGGGGCTCGTTCCATTTGTCAGCTCTGAGGAAGAACATATTCCATGGCTCTCTCCTGGCTTCTGGATGGTTTGCTGGTTACCTTTGACATTCCTTGACTTGTAGGTACACCCTTCTGAGCTCTACTTCATGTTCCCATGACACTCTCCCTGTGGACACGCCTGTCTCTGTGTTCAAATGTCCCCGTTCTATTGGGACACCAGTCCTATTGGATTTGACCCCCTCCTTAATGACCTCATTTTAACTTGATCATCCAGAAAGTCCCTATTTGCAAATAAAGTCACATTCTGAGATTCTAGGTGTTAGGAAGTCAACACGTGAACTCGTGGGGGACACAGTTCAACCCATAAGAGTCATTGTCTCAAAATCAGAACGTTCAAAACAGAAACAGCAAGGGGGGTGCCTGGGTGGCTAAGTGTGTTAAATCCTCTGCCTTCAACTCAGGTCATGATCCCAGGGTCCTGGGATCGAGCCCCGCATTGGGCTCTCTGCTCAGCAGAAAGCCTGCTTCCCCCTCTCTCTGCCTGCCTCTCTGCTTACTTGTGATCTCTCTCTGTCAAATAAATAAATAAAATCTTAAAAAAAAGAGAGAGAGAGAGAGAGAGAAACAGCAGGGGGCACATAAGGCAGAGAGAAGTCAGTCAACCTCCGAGAGGTCCTCATGGCCCATAGCTGGAGCATAGGAAACACTTTGACGTATCCAGCTTTCTTTCCCAGAGCTTAAAATAGCTACTGACCTTGGAGGAGTGGGCTTGGTGAGATGATGGGAATGTGGCTTCCAGAGGCGGAGCCCTGGGCTGTAATCCAGGCTTACATCGAACCAACTGGATGATTTCATACGCGAGCCTCTGTGTTCTCGTCTATAACTTCAGGGGGTGCAGGCTTCATAAGATTGTTACGATGACTCAATGAGCAAAATGTCTGATAAGTAGCTCATAGCAGGCATTGCCCTAAGCCCTGGGTATAGAATAATGTTGAAGACAAGCCTACCTTAAAGGAGTTGTAGGGAACAGCCCTGCACCCAGCCCCTCGAGGTACCTAACTTTGCTCCATTTCCTTTCTCACATCTCTCTCCAGCCAGCCATCCCCACCAGCCCTTCATTAACCCATCTTATTTTGTATGCATTTCAAAAATACTCTTCCTCCTAAACAATTCAGTGTGCCTGTCATTAGCCAGTGTTCAGTATCCATGTATAGTTTCTCTTTTTATTGTGAGGTAAACTTTCATATGGCAAAATGCACAAATCTTAAACATTACCTGCTAGTGGATTTTGACAAATGATACCACGGTGAAGTGTAAGAACTGTCAAGACGCAGAATATGAACCTTCCATTACGTTCCTTCCCAGTCAATCTCCAGACCCACCCACCCTCACAAGCAGCCATTGTCCTCATTTCTAGCATTAGGGACAAGTCTGGGCTGTGGGGAAACTTTATATAAATATATGAGACAGTCTGTCCTCTTTGAGGCAAGCTACTTTTGTGAGACATAATGCTTCTGAGATTCCTCCTTGTTGCTGGATAGACCAGTGTTCCTTCCTTGGCTTTCTAGTACCGTTCCATCGTGTTCTTTTACCCATGGACGCATGCCTGGCTCTCCCCTGTGTTTCGGCTATGGTGAAAAATGCTGCTAGGAAGAATCTTACCTGAGTCTTTATGTGGATGTGTGCCTTCATATTTCTTAAGAGTGTCATTGCTGGCCATAGGGTAGGCTTATGTTTCGTCTCACTTGGAAAGTTCCAGAAATTTTCCTAAAGTAATTCTATCATTCTGTCTTTCCACCAACCATTTCCTAAGCTGCTAAAAAAGGAAGGTCACCCTGGTAGCCTCTGAGGAAGGGGACTAGAAGAAGAAAGAGCCCAGACCAGGCAGGTGACCGAAGGAGAGGAATTTGGAATGTTCTGGAACAAAATGACAGAGGCTGAACAAGTATCTCCCAGGTCACAAAACCTCTGTCTAAAAAAAAAAAAAAAATTATAATGCAGCATGATCTTCATCCTCCGTGTCTGTTCCGAATAAACCCAAATCATGACCAGGACACCCGACAGAGCTCAGAGAGAGAAAGCTCCATTCTTGCTTAAGACAGTAATTTCTTGGGGTGGGGGGGAGGCTAACAAATGTGGAATGTTTCAACATCCATGCCAGTGTATTCTTTTATTAACTCTGAAGATGTTTGACCTATTTAATATTGGTGCAGAACAGTCTGCCTGAGAGATGGAGGTCCTCCCCTGCGGTTTCTCCATCCCTCCCCTGGCCTACAGCGTGTGCAGGGAATGAAGTGAATTGGCCTCCTTATTAGCCACCCCTGGGAGTGCTGTCCAGAAAACTAGACCTGGAGTTGGGGTCTCCAGACCTCTCGATGAATCTGGAAACTTCTTCGCGAATTGTAATCAATCCCTTTTCCGAACTCCTTATACTATCTGGGAGTCTTCAAACTGCGGAAGCAGAGCCCTGGGGGTACACAGAGACGTGGGTGTGTTTTCTTTTATCAATTGCCAGATCTTCAGTTTGCAAGAGCCCGTGTTTCTAAAATGGGCCGTCTGCCAGCAGTCTAGGTTCTCTGCTCTCCCTTCCCCCCACATCTTCCCTTTTCCAAACACCATCCTGCACCTCGCAGAAGAAAGGCTTGCTTCCCCTCCAGCCTCCAGGCTAATTATGACTGTAGCGCTTTGCCCGCGTGGCCAGGCCCAAATAAAGGGAAAGATGTGAGAAGGAGCAGCTGCAGAGGAAGGGAGAGTCCCTTAGCAAAGCAAAGAACTTCAGTGACAAACACTGGAGCAAATTCCTTATAGGGCTTCCCCTTCTGACTTTATTCAACTGCCTATTAATCTGTCCATTTCCATTCATCTATGTCTATCTATCCAACTTAGAACTGGAGTTCAGAAGGGGGATGGTTGTGTCAAGGTCCATTTTTTGAACTAAGTAGTGAAGTCAGGTGCTTTCTGATAGTTTGATTTGGCCGCTAGTTTAAATAAATAGCCTTGCCATTTGAACAGGGTGGCAGACATTTTCAAAACTGAAATAGCTTAAATGTGCGGCTTCAAGGTTCCAAAGAAAATAGATTTAAAGCATATACTTAGCACACAATAAAGAGCAAACTGCCTCTCTTGCAACCATTTAAATTTGTGATTTACATATCAACTTAAAAATGTGCAAGGGAAAACAACACTTTTTAAATAATTATTGTCTTAAGGGGACCTGGAGTAAAATATTTTGAAGCCTTCTGCCTTGCGATGTCACTCTTCATCTGTCCGAGCTGCTTACTCAAGGCGCTTCTTCTAAATAAATACAGTGCCCTTCTTAGAAGGGAATCTGGCAAATTGACTTCTCCCTATCTCATTACAGTAGGCGGAAAAAAATAACAAAACTGTCCCTTTGCTTTTGGAAAAAGAAATTCATTTGCAAAAGTTTCCATCAGCCACAGCAAAGCTGTTTGCAGGTCGGGATGAAAGACAGACAGACCTATCACAGAGGGGCAGACTCACAAGGCGCATCTCTGGGCCACACGCCTTTTCCAAGCCTTATTTAAAAGAGGTTTGCTTCCCAGAACTGCAGAAAGAAGGGGCTGCAGGCGGAAGCCCAAGCTAAAAGCAAATGCTGAGTCCCAAGCCCCTGGCCATCTTCCCTGGGAGGGCCCGCTGCCCACAGCCCCAACCCCACCCTTGGCCCCGCCCCCAGGCACCAGCTCCTGCCCTGGACAGGAGGAGAAGATGGGGCTGCCCTGGGGCTGGCTTGAGCAGGCCCCATCAGGCTCCCCCCCCCCACACACACACACACACCCCGCCTCTGCCCCCCCCCACCCCCGGGGTTGCTGAGGAGGAAGCCTAAGAACAACTCATTAAAAGCGCCACTTCTCACACTAGAGAAAATGCAATCATGACTTTAAAAGATTTTCCTCTGTTTTCTTTCCAAACCCAATTAGATGCCAACTACCTTTGCTGATTTCAAGCCCAAATTGCCGATGCTATTTTATCTAACTGATGATTACAAAGGCGTTGGAGAGCTCACAGCAAATATGTGAGGGAAAGGGTTTGTTTCCAGCTCATCTAGTCCAAATGAAGTTTTGCTCCTATTTTTCCCTCCTCTGGGTTGGCTCTTGTGAGCATTCTCGCTGGCCTGATAATGGTTGTTATTATCTGGGGGCTGTGCTCCCTGTCACCACACTGAGAGTCCCTGGGCACCGGAGGCCATGGTGCAGGCCGGGTCCTCCCCTCTGCGAGGTCCCAGCAGCTCTCCTGGGGGCGTGGGCACTGCCCGAGCAGTTGCGGGGGTTCAGCAAGAATGCAGGGCATCCTTGGGGAGCCGTACGTGTTGGGTGTCTTCACTCTCACCTAGAAGCTGGGGGTCTGCATTTTCAGTGGTCCCTGGCTCCCCCGTTCCCGGCAGAGACCTGGCACGAGCTTCAGTGGACTGAACACTGAATTGGATAGACTCACTCAAACCTGTGTTCATTTATTGTAACAACCGCAGGCTAACAGTTGTTGCAGGCTGCTTCTAGAAAGAACTCAGCCTCCGGGGTCTCTGTTAGTTTGCTGGGCTGCTGTTAACAAGTTCCACAGACCAAGGGACTGGAAATAACAGAAATGGGTGGCCGGTCTGAGGCCAAGGTGCTGTCAAAGCAGTCACTGCCCCATGGTCCCAGGGGGAGAATGTGCCCCGGGGCCCTCCCTGGCTTCTGCTGGTTTGCTGGTAGTCTCCGGCGTACTTTGGTTTGTACAGGCTTCTCTCCAAACCTAGACCTTCAGAAGGTGTTTGCCCGTTGTCTGTGCCTCTGTATCTAAATTCCCCCTTTCTAGAAGGATCAGTCATACTCTGTTGGGCCCCACTTTGATGGCCTCATTTAAATTTGATTACCCCTAATACTCCTATTTCTCAACCAGATCATATTCTGAGGTTCTAGGGGCTAAGATTTCAGCCTATCTTTTTGGTGGAGACACGCTTCAAGCCACAACACAGTCTAAGAGACCATGAGATCATGACTCCATGAGTTTCTAAGTGTGGTCTTATGTTCTAGAGTCTTTAAGCAGAAGCGCGACCACTTGCAAGTTTTTCTGCAATTTAATGTAAAGGACTCTTCCTCCTGTACTTCTACCTCCATAGCATTACAGAGTTCCCTAAACGTTTGGATACTTTCTCAAATGACCTTCCCAGCAACCCCGTGATGTAGGGATTGGCACCGTCACTCCATGGATGAAGAAAGTAAGGCAAGGGATGGGGGGGCATGGCCTGGCAGAGCTCCCAAGGGCAGGGATCACTGCAGTGGGAATTCGCACCCAAGCCCAGGACTATCTGGTTGGATGCCATTGGTGTGCTGACAGCTCCCTCGTTTTCTCTTTCAAGGGCTCACTGGTCTGAATTGTGTCGGTTTTTTTTCTTTATTAATTAGTTGGACAATTTGCATAGAAGGGAATAAATTGCCAACATAGAGAGACACATCGTCCTCATCAAATGTGTTTGTTTAAAGCTGCGGGGGGGGGCGGGGAAGTTCAGCCCCCACACAGTCAGCAGATGCTTTCTGTCTGCAGGAGAGCAGGACTGGGGGGGCCTCTAAGCCAGAGGGCAGGGAGCCATGAGGAGGCTGGAGGAGGCATGGATGGGTGCCAACGACTCCACACAAGGGTGCCAAGGCCAGTGCCCAGGAGCTGAAGCAGCCGGGCAAGTTCAAACACTGCCCTTGACCTGTAGGAGCCTCCATTCTTCATCTATAAACTGAAATCACAATGATAATACCTGCCCCATACTCTGCTGAGTGAATAAAACACTTATGGAGTAAGGAATACACTGGAAAGATAGACGAGATGCAGTGGGAACACAGAGGAGGGGCTCTTGAGGAGAATGTCTGTCCCAAGGGGCTGCTGCAGAGTGAGCGCAGCTGGAGGTGGTGGGAAGGGCAGAAAGAGTGTAAACCTCACTCTGTCAACTCAGGAGGGCAAGATCTTTCTCTTTTTTCCTCCAAACTCAAAGCAATTCCTAATGTAAGGGCCTACTTAGCCAGAGAGAGCCATTTTGTTGTTTATGCAGTAGACTTGGATTGACCTTGCCCCTCCTCCCCACCAGGAACTTACTTAGAAACAAGTCTGGGAAACCAGTAAAATATGACTGACCAGCCCCTGATAACAGAGCTCATATACCAGGGTGTGTCAGGTCAGGGGGAGGTAACAGAGCCCAGAATACAAGGATGAGTCGAGCCAGGTGGAGACATCCAATCAGGAAAGCACCTCCCTAACCACCCAAGAATGTGGGCCCTGCCTATTGGGCGCCAATTCTGACCAGAGTGATAGGCTCGTTCAAATAGCTACTATAGGGTGAATTGTAATTCAGTTGGCCACCTGTGTGTGGCCAGGCTCAACCACATGGCCTTTACTCTATAAAAGTTAGTCTGTGAGGCTGGGAGGGGTCGCCTCTTTGCAAGAGACAGCCCTGGCGGGTCAGTTTGATTCTCGATGCTTGGTGCGAAATAAAGCTTTTCTTGACCTTTGCTTTGTATCAGTCTCGCTCCTTTGATCATGGACCCAACACTATCTGAGCCCCCATTCTGCTGGGCCAACAGAATAGGTAACCTCAGTCCTTTGAGGAATTTGGTTCTAGAACTTTAGGCATCTCTTAGAAACAAGTGTGCCTGTCTCTGGGGCCTCTTTCAGTCTGCTTCTGGGCTACTGATGGGCAGGTGCAGGCATTGGGAGCCCATCCACCTTCTTGGACACATGGACACGCCATTGCCAGTCCTCTCTGGGGACTCAGTGCCCCCTGGGTGGGAGACACCTTGGTGCTTAGTGGGGCTGAGGGACAGGCACGGCTCTCCTCTCCATGACTCACAAAACTGTCTATTTTATCTCCTACTCTCTTCAGCCCAGATGATCTTTTCTGGAAGAAGAAAAATCTTTCTCTGTGTTTCTTCAAGACACTTCATCTGTATGCTAGAACTACCTCCCTCTGAGGTATAGATTTTTAGAAACGAACCAAGAAGGTCAGGAAGGCACTTTCTGCTTCAGGCCCCACTACATCCCTTTCCCACACAACGAGCATCAAGACAATTACGTATTTCAACCAGCCATGGTGAGGAGGATGAGAAAAGGGAGCGGGAGTGCGGGGGTGGGGGGTGGGGGTGGGATGAAACCTTCATCTCCAAAACATTTTCCCAGCTCAAAGGGCATTTGAGGCTTTGGGTGCTGCGAAGGGCCAGGTTGGCGGGACTGAGTGTGGGGGGGAAGGGTGGGTTGTCCATGGAAGACATGAGGTGGTATAAGAAATCAGGTTTTAGGCTTCAAGGGGCTTCTGATGGCAAAGTAAAGAGGCTAGGTTTAATCTTGAGGGCCAGGAGAAGCCAGTGAGAGACTGCAGGCAGGAGCATGACAGGATCCATGCAAGCTCTTGAGAGGGACGGAGAGAGATTGGGAGGCCGTGCGTGAGAGAAGTGAGTGAGACACGAACACAGGTTCTGGCAGAGGAAGGGGCAGAATCGAGTCACACTTTGAAAGTGGAATGGGCAGAACTTAGGAGCTGACCAAATGCTGGTAGATTTGGTGGGGGCTTGAGGGTAGGTATCTAAAATGATCCCTACATTCCCAGTCTAGAAAGCTGAATAATTGATAAAGTCATCGTCCAATTTAAGGGACATGAAAAATGAGGCATATTTATGTAAAATATGATGAAGGTTTTGGGGGGCATGTTGAGCCTGAGAAGCAGGCAAGGGTCTTCAGTCCGAGAGGGTTAACAGGAAAAGATACATGCGTCACACATGGGTGTATGCTAGAACTACCACACACGTGGGTATGACTCTCAGAGGGAAGACCAGGATGGGGGATGGACATGTAGGAGTCATTGACATAGAGACGTGTTTCATCCATCAGTTTAACCAGGAGTCCATAGAAAAGGAACCTGATGATAAAAGTAGACCATGTACCTCTGTGATACAGGATTTGGGGGCACAGCAGTGGAGGATCCAACCCAGTTTGGAGAGAGAGAGGAAGATTTCACAGAACAAGTCATGTCTGCTTCCTGAAGCATGAACTAGAATGTGCCTGATGGGTAAGAAAGCTTGGAGGCTGGGGAGCTTTCTGTAGAGAGCTCACCTGGTGTAATGAGTCCAGCCCAGAGTTAGGTCTAGTCACTATTGCAGTCACCCCCAAAGAAGTTAATGGTGTCCAGAGGGAAAATGAATTTCATTTGTGTATTGGTCTGGGCATTTCTTTCTGCCATAACAAATAAAACCTAAACTTCCGTTAACAGCACCATAAAAGTTGGTTTTCCTAGGGAACAACCCAACGTAAGCAGGTGATTGTCCTCCACATGGAGATTCAGGAATCCAGGCTCCTTCCATTACCCCAAGTTCTGGGAGTCCTCGGCTTCAAGACGTTGCAGAGTGGGGAGGAGTGGGTGGAAAGAGAGTAGAGAAGCCCCATCACCTTTTTGAAAGTGACAACCCAGAAGTGACACACATCCCTCCCACTTACATTTGAAGGGTGAAAACTAGTATGTAGTCAACTTGGATATGATGGGGGCTGGGAAAGAGGACCCCTCACCAGCCAAGGCCCTCCTGATGATAACTCTATGCTCTGGGAGGGGATCATGAGACGTTTTAGAGAGTGAGCAATGTTTGTCACCAACAAAGTGGAGAACGGGTGTCAGGAGAGATGCCTTGGCTGCAGTGGGTCCCAGGACAGAGAGTGACACAAACGATTCACAGCTGGCCATGAATGTGGACAGGAGCAGCTAGGATGCTGGCCATTTCCCTAGCACCCAAGCACACTACTCCCATTTGTCTTTTAGGGTAGACCTCGTGGACTCACACCAGGGCACAGAGGAGGTAGGAGTGCTGAGGATACAATTAAAGAATAAAGAGAGCTATTTTGGTTAAAACTCTGTCGGGAGGCACAAGCCGTCCTGCAGTGGGCCCCTGATAATAGGGTAAAGTTCAAAGGGCAGAGAACACCGTCTTCCCTTATTCCACCAGAGCCTTCAGAAACACACCCACACCAGCTCTAGGGGATCTGCGGCCCTGCCCATCAGTGTCTGAGAACATCTAGGGCACCTGTGGAGCTCCGCAGAGCCCAGCAGTTTCACGTCTGTCCTCTAGCACACATGAGGCTCCATCTGGGCCGGGGATAAAGGTCTTCACAAGAAGCTGAATCCTCCATGAGTGGATGGAAGCATGTGTTTATAACATTGAAGGTATTGTTGTTTATAAGATCCCATTTTGACTCTCAGGGGTGAGGCCTTGGGAAAGTCAGTTTAAATATAACACAAGGCTTTGACCTTCTAAAGTGCTAACCTTCAGAAAACAAAGGGTTCTGTCTGTGAGTCTTTGCAAATTAAGCACAAAGGAAAGGGATATACTCTAAAACACAAAGTAAATGATTTGAAAATTGTCTCTGGTGATGTTAGAAATTCTAAATGTCAAAAAAATGCATGTACCTGACATGACTTCACCTGTACTAGAGACAAATACGTTCAGTAAACATGTGGTAGATAATGGAGTCATATTTTCCACTGTCAGAGACAGAAGTTACAAGCAAGCAAAGAAGGGATGCTAGCATGAAACTTTTGGTTTTGCACTGGAAACAGATGTATCAAAATAAATTCATGTCTGTTGGATTTTTGTAGATGGACAGAAGATAAGTAGATGGTAGATAGATGACAGACAGACAGACAAAAAGAGACAGAGAGATATACATATGAGTACATATAAATTTATAGCTTCCTAACTATGCCCACTGAGAGGGTCTGGCAGTAATGACATCTTTCAGGAAATACACACACCTAACACCCAGATCTTGGTTTCTAAATACCATTCCTCAAAAGGGAACCAGGACTCCTTGGAAGCATGGTTGATTCCAGGTCTGGGAAAGGGAATACAAGATCGGCCTGGGACATGCTATGGTGCCAGAAAATAAGGAAGTGCCCCCAATCCCACCCAAAAAGTGAAATGTGTAAAAGAACACAGGAGCTAACCCGAAAGCACTTCCAATGACAAAAGCTGAAACAATTTGAGCAACCAAATAAATATTATAGTATTTGATTATAAGTATAAATAAATATACTATTATATACTATATTAAGATGTAGTCCATACTAATATAAATGATTGAATCAGCAAATAAATGAGAAGGGACAACCCTTCTTTACTAAAGAACCCAATTATTAAATGTAGAAGAAATGGGGAAAATAGAAAATGACTATTAGAACACTACCGTTAATAATTGCTACAGGCAAGATCTACTGATGAATGCTAAAATTAGTCTGTGCAAGTTTAAGGAGAAACAGGATATTTATGCATTTTCAAAGTATCTATCCCAAACTTTTACTAACTACCAAGGGAAAAATAGTAACATTGCAATGGAGAAAGGCTGGCAAACCAATACCACTTAACATGAAGATCATGGTTAACATCAGTGTTATGCCCCTTCTGACCTGAGGCTCTGAGAACAGCAGTCACATCTGGGCAATTCTTCCCGAAAAGCCATATTCTCAGTGTAACTGTGGAAAACATCTGACAAACCCACACCAAGGGACAATCTTCCAAACATCTGACCTGCTCTCTTCCTAAGTGTCAAGGTTGTGAAAGACAAGGAAAGACCAAGGAACTGCCACAAATCGAAGGAGACTAAGGAGACAACCAATGCAATGTGCCGTCCTGGAACAGATCCTGGAACAGAAAAAGAATTTCAGTAGAAAATTGGTGAAATCAGAATAAAGCCGGTAGTTCAGTCCTATTTAAAAAATACATGTAAGGAGTTGGATCAAAATGGCCTAAATGAATGTTATCATTTAAAAATGATATATTTGTAAAAAAAGAAAAATGATGTATCTGTGTGACTAAATTTACAAATGAAAACCTGTTGGAAGACATGAGGAGAATGGGGACATGTGGTCTGTGTTAGGGCACCTGTGGTGACGAGCTAAGGGATGCCTGGAACAAAAAGGGTGGGGCCCTTGGGCTTCCTAAGAGCAGGTGGTTGGTGACCACTTTCTGGGTTATGGGCACGTCACAGTACTGCCTTATTTTAAACCACAGCAGTCTTGTGAGGGGAGGGTTTTTGTTTTTGTTTTGTTTTTAAATAAATAATTCCAATTGACAAATGAGGAAACTGAGTCTGAGGAAGGGAGTTGTTCAAGATATGGTGGCTATAATTTGTTGAATACCACCCATAGGTAAATCTTTAAGTATTATTTCTTCGAATTCTGGCAAAAAAAAAAAAAAGGTAGGTACAATTATTGTCCCCATTTTAAATACGGAGAGGCTGAAGCTAGGAGGGAGAAATGGAGTTAGCTGAGGCCCCAGGTCCAGGAAGGACAGCACAGGGAGGCTGTGCCCCTCCCAGGGACTCTGTATCCCCCTCTGTCCCCCACACCCAGCCCAGCACTCACCTGGGGCGTCAAACTGAAATATAAACTACATCAATTCAGTCCACAGCCTCTGGACATCCTTCCCTTGGAAGGAGACAGAGAGGCAGAGACAGAGAAAGACAAAGACAGAGAGACGAGAGAGAGACAGAGAGTGTCCAGAGACGGCAAGACCGCCTTTGAGTACAACTTTGACTAATGAACTCTGGGTCTGGGTTCTCAGAAGCAGATCATCGCTGACGAAAGGACAGAATCCGATAAACCCCCCCCCCCACCCCGCTGTGCCAGATTTGAGGCTGATCTATGGGGAATGACATTGACGTTGCCATGGAAACCAGTCTTTTCCCCTCAATCGTTCAGGAGCACTATTTTTCTAAAGAGGCGGTGGTGTGTGCTTCTTGGAAAAATGATCAGGGATTTATTTTCTTCTTCTTCTTTCTCTTCCTCCACATGACTCCCCAGTCAGTTAGAACCCCATGTCGGGGTGAGGGGAGCAGAAGAAATTGATCAACAGCAGTTTCGGCAGGTAGTTTTTCGATTTTCCAAGAAGAATGTACATCTCTCTAAAGACCCCCGGGCCTGATTGACTGCTGGGATTGCCACCACGGCCTCTCCCCGAGGTGCAGCAATGGTCTCTTCAGGCCTCTGCCTCCCCTCCCCCCAGCCTGGCTGGGGAGCCGCAGGGCAGGCAGCAGCTGCATCCTGGGCGTGTCATCTCTGCATCCAGCTCTGGTTTGGAGGGGACCTCCCAGAGCCTGTGTGAGGAGCAGCCCTGGGCCTTTCTCCTCCACACTTCTGTCATGCTGGTCCCCTTACCTGGGAGTGCAGTCTGCTTTGTGGCATCTTCTCTCCACCCTCCTGAATTCCCTCCATCAAAAACACAAGCCGTCCTTCAAGGTCCAGTTCTAAGGCTCGTTCCTCCATGGACCCGTGGCTCACAGCCACCCTGTCACGCCCTCCCCTCCACCTCTCCTGCACACTTTCTGTCTGTCTTCTCTCCCCGTCATCTGAAAGCCTCTCAAGAGAGCGGTCCCCCGTGTCGGTGAGTAGGTTAAAAAGCGTGCAAAAGCCAAAAGACTGAGCTTTTCCCATGAACCAAGGTGCTGTTTATGTCATGATTTCCCCCTGACTCTCCTTCAGCCAGCGGTGCCCCTGCAAAACCCCATTCCCCCAAAACCAGAGCAGTTTTCCCTGACCAAACCCTCTCTGGTTAAACTCTTCTAAGACTAATCACCCACTCCTTGGGTCTTATGAGAAGAGTTAGTATCCTTTTTTTTTTTTTTTTTTTTTTTTTTTTCCTGCTGAGAAAGGTATGACCCCACCAAACATAGCATACGGCCCGGGGTTGCCCCTAAAAACAGAAGTATCTGTCACCCAACACCTAGTCCCCATCGTCTCCCTCCTTTCCAGTCACATACCCATAGCCTGTTCCTTCCACAGAAAAGATGGCTTTGGTTTATTTTTTGAGGCAATGGAGTGGCAAATCCATTTATGACAGAATGTTTGAACATGTGTTCATTAAGTCTTTAGTTGACTTTGTGTAATTGAAAAAAATAGTGGGTGTTTACACGTTGGCCATATGGATCAGCCTGCCTCCACGAGCGGGCTGCCCGCCCAGATCCCTGCCCTGGCTTCACCCTGCCCTGAAGAGAGGCTGAATTCCAGGGCTCTGTGGGTGCGGGTAAGATCGTCTCACACCAGCACTCAGCAGCGTGGGCTGCCCCAAAGGGCAGGAGTCCTGCTAGCTTCCTTCTTCCCACCAGGCGTGCATGAATGGCCCCAGTCCTCAGTGTAGCAATGAACTTGGAGCCTCAGCCTCCAGCTCTGCCCAGAGTCAATCCCAGCCTTTCCCTCAAACATCCTGTCATCTGGGTTTGAGAAGCACTGTAAACGCAAACCATAAGCTACCAAGCAAAATGCAGGGGTAAGCGGTTACTGCTGAATGGCTCTGTGGTTAGAACACTAGTCCTAAAACCTGTGGGTCGGGAGCGTGGCTCAGCCACTTCCCAACCACGTGACCTTGGGCAGGCGGCCACACTGCTCCGTGCCTCCGTTCCTCCATGCCAAAGTGGGGGTGAGGATGACAGTGTGCCAACAGTGACGTTGATGATGAGGGTGCTTACGTCATGGAGCTGATGGAGGGTTATATGACCCATGTAGTACCTGGCACAGAGCAAGGGGTATTCACATGTTTGCTATTCTTTTTTGGGCCGGGTTGAGGAGGGGGGTGGTCACGGGGGATCCAAATCACAATCCCAAGATCAAGAGTTGCATGCTCTACCAACTGAGCCAGCTGGGCGTCCTGCATGTTTGCTATTCTTAATATTAACCATTGATACTGAGTTTTGGCTGAGAGTGAACTAGTTTGCTTTTATGGTAACAATGACTTGACTTTTGGGGGGAATGAACTATAACCATGACAAGGTGGCTCAGGGTCTTAGAGAAGAAGGCTGGGGGGGGGCGGGGCAAAGGAACTTCCAAAGGACCTTCCCAAAGGACCTGGGTCCAAATCCCAGCTCATCTGCTATGGCCCTAGGGCACCTCTCCATCCCTCTGGGTCTCAGTCTCCTTATCTGTGAAATGGGAGTCAATAATGACCCCCTACCATGGTTATAATAAACCTCAAAGCCTCTGGTGAAGAGGACCCCACTGATGACTCATTACCTTCCTCCTCAAGCTATTGGCTAACAGCCAATTTTGTCATACCGGTGGCATCCTCAGACTCTTCTTTTGCCAGCATCTGTGTCCATGTCCAACTCCATCTCCAGATGTAGGGTGGTGACTATGCCTTGTTCATCACTGAATGCTCCGTGCCCAGCACAGCCTGGCGCTCCATGGGTGCTCAGCAGATACTCAGGGGGACATGGCCTTGTGGCCAGGTGTATCATTTCTGGGACCACCTGCCTGAAGATGGAGGTCCCCCCACAGCCCACTTCCAGCCACAGCCTCACAAGACACTCTGCCCCCAGAGCCCACTCTCACCTCGGGGACAGATTTCTGACCCCGGCAGCTTCCCACCAAGCTCACTGAGCAAAAGGTGAGGAAGGTTGCAAAGGAAGGTCAAGAATTTTGGACACATCTATCTTTATTTGTTTCCTGTCAGAAAAGTTCAAGAATTACACCAAAAAATACTTAGCCTCTGCTACCTACTGACAAAAATACACCACAAAATTATAAAGCGCTCAGCGGTTTTGCTAGGGACAATTTGTTATTCCGCTTCGGATGACAAATGAATTTACAGGTGACTCGAGGTGATGGGGTGGGAGGAGGAAAGTCAGATGATAGCATTTGGCAAGATAGTTTGAGCTATGCTAGTCTTATTACCCAGCTGTTGTGTACAATGATTGCGGCAACATAGCAAGCCAGGAGAGAATGTCTGTTATCCGGGCTGTCGGGCTTCATGGGGAAACAGTACTACGTCTCAAATAACCAACTCTCCCAGCCAGTTCTGTCCATGCAAGCCTGGAGCCACATCTCGCGGGTGGGGTGGGGGGGCGCTCCCAGAAACCTTTGCCGAAGAACCATGTGGGAGTGACTGTTGGGGGGGAGGTGGCATCCCACCACAGCGAGAGGCCTGGTTAATGCCAGACGCTGCTCCCTAGTCAGCTTCTAGAACTAGATCGGGGACTTTGGGTGCTTGTTGGACGGCTGTCAGTCCAACAGGTGGGCAAAAGACGGTCACATTTTTCAGCTTCCTTTATGGGTGACTTGGCATTGTTGCAGACTGAGGTTCCCGGCTATGACCCTTATCACTACTCCTCCAATGGCTATTAGCACTTTGGGAAACACCAAGCAAACAAGACTTTTAAAATGTGGTGCCTGTGCTTCTAGCTTGGCCACATGCAATACGCCTGTCCCGTGCCTTGCTTTGTCCTGCGGCCTCTTCTTCCTTCTCCCCCATCCTACCCTGCTGTCTCTTAAACATAGGCAGTACCCGGTGTTGATCTAGCCACGCAAGAGAAAGACTGAGAAAGTCTGCCTGCTGCTCAGCTTTTGACTGCACCTGTTCCTCCCCAGGCCGCAGGGGCTGGCCCAAGCCCCAGCTCAGATACCCGTATGGTGATCTGGGCTGGCTTAGCAAAATGCACCCATGGTGGGTGCTCTTGACTTTAGGTTTTGTGAATCCCAGACCTAACAATGCCGAGATCAGCCCTCTTCTCCAACGAGGCCAGTCCAGACTGCCTGTCTTCCCCTCCTGCAGAGCCGAGGCTAACCACATAGCCCCAGCCTGCATCACTCACATTTCCTGTACCTTCCAAACCCCCCACGGAGGCTACAGCTTCTCAGCGAAGCAGCCCAGAGTCTGTGCTCTTCACGGCCCACCAACATCTTCCCAATGCAGCCAGTTTAGTCCTTCTTTGTTCATTTTGTTTCCTTTTCTGTTTTTAAATTTTCCTAACAAGTAATAAGCAGTGGCTTCGAAAATATCTTACATGGGAACAGTCAACACGAAACATGCCTTTGTACATAATCCTGACTTGGGGACGAATCAACAATACCAAAGGACGAAAAGAAATATCAATTCAGACAACTCCAGTGCACGATAATTTCGGTGAGATCCCCCCCACCCACCCCGGCCCCGCCCCCGCCCCCATATCCCAGGAGTACAGTGGTGTCTTGTAACTGGAGCTTGGCTTAGCCATCAGGGGACCCCCCCACTGAGCCCCCCATTCTGGCTGGGGGTGGGCCTCTAATGGCCCTGGGTCTTGGGCGGCTTGGGCTCATGGATGACAGCAGCCGCCGACAGCCACGGCCCGATGGCCCGAGCGGTGCTCTGCTTGGCCACACTGTAGTGGCTGATGACCGTGTAGAAGCGGCTTCTGGAGTTGGGGTCCTGGGATGAGTAGTAAGCATCCAGGGAGGCCGGGATGCAGCGCTTGTGCTGAGGACGAGAGAGACAGAGTCAGGGGGAGCTCAGCGGACTGCTTCCAACCCACCCTGCCCCATGGCCACTCCGTCTAGGGGCTTCAGCCACAAGAGGCTCTGAACCAGAGGGTAGGGGATGTCACCTGGCCTGGGCCTGGCCCTCGGCGCTCTTTCCCCAACATCATCACCATCACCACCTCAAAGCTGCTGCCTGCTCGAAACCAGAAAAAATAAACCTGAGGCTAGACTGGTGGTTGCTAGAGGCGGGGGGTGTGGGGGTGAAGATGGTGGAAGTGGTTAAAAGGCACAGACTTCCAGAGGTAAAATAAATAAGCTCTGGGGATGTCATGGACAATGGTGACTGTAGTTAAGAACACTGTATTGTATATTTAAACATTGCTAAGAGAGTTGATCTTAAGAATTCTTATCATAAGAAAAAAATTTTTTTTTGTAACCATGTGGTGATGGATGTTACCTAGACTAGATTTAAACATATATGCAAATAATCAAATCATCACATTGATTCTTGAAACTAACATGTTATATGTCAATTATCCCTCCATTTACAAAAAAGAGAGAAAGAAACCTGAGGTTGATACTAATCCACGGTCCTCTGCTCAGTGAATATGAGGCTGTAGAGGGCACTCCTAACCCCCCATCCCTCCCATCCCCCCAGACCTCTTGATCCAGCTCATTCATCTCCAGCTGCTTCTCTGGGTCATTGCTGCAGCCTCTGGCTGTTTTTGTTTTAGGGTTTTTTGTTGTTTTTTTTAATTTGTAACTCCTCAGATCAAAATCTTTGGTTCCCAGCAAACATTGATAGAATTGTCTATATGCGTTATCCTACAACATACATCAAATGGTCACAAAATAACAAGAATATTATGACCGACAGATTGTTGAATCAACTTTCAGATTCCTCTTTCTATATCCTTAGAATATATTTTACTGTGGGTGAACTGTCAATGCACTCTGCTCATTTGGAATATTTATTTTCTTTGTACGTCGACATCCCCAAATTGATACAGAGCTAGGTTCTTTGTCAAGCTTGCTTTTAATTTTCAGGAATGACTTGTGGTTATTTACTTTTTAGATATGCCAGTCATTTACAGATACCAAGGACAAATGGCTAGCGAGAGGTCTCCAGAGAAGCCCTGCTCTTCTTCCCCATCTCCCCTACTCTTTTCCTTCCTCCGCCACCGAGTATCAATTTTCCTAGTTTTTTCATTGATCCTTCTAGAATTTTTCCTGAAAATAGAAACAAATATCCCTCCCCCTCCGAGCCCTTTCCTCACACAAAGGCAGCGGTTTTTTCCTCTTCATTATTAACCTGGAGGATAATCCAGGCCTGGTTCTAGAGACCTTCCTCACCCATTTTCACAGCTGCCCAGAAATCCCTTGTGTGAACACATCATCATCCATTCAGCTGTCCCCTCTTGAGAGTTGTTGCTTCTTTGAGAACCTCAGCTTTTAACTACCAGGAATGGAGTCTGAGGAAGCCACATACAGAACTGAAGGATGCGTGTTTCCAAGACACAACAGCCCCCATTTGACTCCCACACTTGACAATGTAATGTGCTGATTTGGAAAACTCTCTTATCCAAACGTTCTTCCCCTGTTTCCTCATATGCTAAACGGGGGCAATAAAACCTTTTTTTCAGAATGCGTGTACAGCTTGGTTGAGATAATGTTTATGAAAATATCTAGAAAAGGCTGTGACTTTTAATAGGTGCTCAGTAAATGAACTGGGAATCGGACATCAAACCAGGAAGACAGGTGCCAAGGCAGAGCTTTCTGGCTGGACCAGCCCCCCTCGGGTGGAAGCGAGCTCTCCCAGACTGCTGACCTCCAGCCTGAAGCGGGACCCCCTCCTACTCCAGACTGTGGAGAGCAACATCTGGGAAGAAGAACTTTACTGCCTACTGGAAAGAAACGAAATCCTTCATGAAACCGCTTGCCAGACACATACCACATTCTCAATAGTCCACAGGGAGGTTGCCCGAGTTTGGAGGCCAGTGAAAAGAAGACGTTGATAAACCCTCTAATTGAGGTTGGTGGTCACCTGGGGCCACTCACCTGCCAGAAGCCCCTTACCTTATAGACAAATCCCTCTGGGCAGCTGTGGTCATAGGTGAAGGCTTTGTAAACCACCAGGAACACGATGCAGGCGAGGAAAGCAAGGGCCAGGCTGACGAGAATGGTGACCTAGGAGGGAAACAACGCTGACAGTCATTCAGCCTCGGCCCTACCTGTCTTCAGCCCGGCACACAGGCAGCCTTCAAATCCTGGAGCTGGTGGGCCACACGGTGTGTCAGAAAGAGCAGCAGCAGCCTGCGGCCCGAAGACTGTCTCTGTCCCACTCTGTCACTTACTCATGGTATGACCTGGAACAAACCACCTGTACTCTTTGGGCCTCAGTTTCCCTCTTCTACTAGATTCTTTCTGAGCCTCCTTCTTGGCCCCAAGGTGTGATTTCCCCCCTCATTTACTTTTCCTGGTTTGCTTTTCACATTTTCTGTTAAGTGTGTTTGTGCTCAGGTGCACAGCCTGAAGCAGAGGGGTGAAGGAATGTGTTCGGGGGGCATCACTAATCCACCTGTCACTTCCGGTGCTCCTGCCCTCCATCACCACTGCCCTCCTCAGCACTACTGGAGTCCAACCTCAGATACACCTGCCCCTTTCACCTCCACTGGGACATGCAGTAGGCACCTTAGAAACATCAACTGAACTAATCCCCTGCTCCTCGCCGTCCCACATCTGTTCCGCCTACATTTTCCTCCAAGTCCACCTTTATAGTCACTCAGGCCAAACATCTTGGAGTCATCCTTTTAAAAAAAAAAAAAAAATTTGTTTATTTGAGAGAGGGAGAGAGAGCGGGCTGGAGTAGGGGGAAAGGAAGACAGAGAGGGAGAAGCAGGCTCTCTGCTGAGCAAGGACCTGATGCAGAACTCGACCCCAGGACCCTGGGATCATGACCTGAGTGGAAGGTAGAGGCTTAACCTTCTGAGCGACCCAGGCACCCCTTGAAAGTCATCCTCAACTCTTTTTCCCATATTCTACATCCAGGTCTCCACAGAAGCTATGGCTTCTGTCTTTGAAAATATCCCAGAGTCTGATGGCTTCTGATCTCCTGGTTGTCTCCAGCCCGGCCGAGTCATCGGCACCTTTCACCTGCGGTCCCCAAGCAGCTTCTGACTAGCAACCTTCTTGCCCTCTATGATGCGGTGCCTGCAGCAACCAGGGAGGTCCTTTCAACATCTAAGTCAGGGCATGTCTCTTGCCTGCTCAGAAGCATCTAATGGTCCCCAAATTGCTCACAGTGAAAGCCCAGCTCCTAACCATTACCTGCGAGCAAACTTTAAAAAAATAATACAAGACTCAATAGACAGGATTCACCAGAAAGGAGTAGATGGTTAATTTCAAAGGCGTGTCCAGGCTTGCACCGGCCCCATCCCACTCCCCGTGTACTAAGAGGTAGGGTAATCCCCATAGCGTGGGGCACCTAGTGTTACATGCAGATTTTTTTTTCATGCTATTTTTGAAAAGCAGGTAGCTGTTTGAGACAGTTGGCCCAGAAACATGGCAGAATTCTCCTCGTGGAGAGGAGGTTTCTTTTGTTTCAGAAGAAAAATAAAATCAACCTTGGGTGTCCACATCCCATCTCCTTCCCACCCCAGGTTGTGGTTTATAAGGACCAGAAAACACGGAAGTTTATGTTGCTCCAAATGAACAGAGTCGTTTGCTGGCAGCTTTAAATACTGGGTGGGAGGCATTTGAAAAGGACAAGAAGAAGATGGAAATGGGTGGTGTCCATCCAAACGTGATGGGCAGACCCCCTCCATTAGAAATACCTTGTGCCATGGGTATGAAGTTTTAGGACAGGCTGCTATTATGATAGAAGAAAATATATATTTGGGTCTTGTTCCCAATTCCTGGCACAGAGCTCCTAAAACCCTTATAATTTCCTAAATAATAGGAGCACTAGAAGCATCTTTTGCTCTAATATTTGGGTTTTGTGCCCGGTTCTTGAAATAGCCCAGATCCATAAAGACGAAAGAAGCGTTTTTTATTATTCATAAGGAGCCCCTTCCAACCATACTTGAGTTTACGTTAATAATGTGACTTTTGGAAAGCCTCTAAGGAGGGGGGCCAGTCGCAGGGGCTGGGAGGCCAGTCATGGAATTAGAGGGTTGGAGCTTTCCACCCCACCCCCGCACCCACAGGGAGGGGAGAGATTGAGTTCAATCACTAATGGCCAGTGATTTCATCAATCATGCCTATGTAATCAAGCCTCCATAAAAATCTTAACTGAAGGGATTTAGAGAGTTTCCAGATTGGTGAACAAGAACATGTCCATATGCCAGGAGTGTGGCTTACCTCATTATGCTACACGGGGACAGAAGCCCCAGTGCCCAGGACCCGTCCACACTTCTCCCTGCGTATCCCCTCAGGGTGCTATTCATTTGTATCCTTTGTAATAAATCAGTAAGACTAGTAAAGCACTTTCCTGAGTTCTATGAGCTGTTCTAGCAAACTATTAAAACTGAGGGGGAGGGGCAGGAATCGCCAGTGACTGGCCAGTTGGTCAGGAGCACAGATGCAGCCGGGACTTGCGACTGGCATCTGAATTGGGGCAGCCTGTGGGACGGACCCCTTCCCTGTGAGGTGTGAGCTAGCTCCAGCAGCTAGTGTCAGGGGTGAGCTAAATTATAGAACATCTAGTCACCGTCCATTGAGAATTGGAGAATTACCTGATGCAGGGAAAACCTTGCACGTTTGATATCGTAAGTATTGTGGAAGGATGGAGAAAAAGCAGTTTTTCCTTTCAGATGGCGACACGCAAAATTCACATCTAAACTCCTGTCAGCACAGTGGGCTGTCCGCCCCCTTCATTTGCACACCAAATCCTCGGCTGCAGTCTGTTGCACACGCACCAGCCTCCTGCCCAAGATTGGGGTGCGGGTAGGGTGGGGTGAGACAGTGCAGAGACGGGACTGGAATCACCCAGGTAGGATGTGGAGAGAGTTGGAGATGTCAGTGGAGGCCGGAAGCTGGAGCAGGAAATGACCCACATATGCCTACACTCCCTTAGGAACTGAAGACAGTATTTGATTAGTACAGGGAAGGGGACCACCATAGCCCACAGGCTAATGTTAAAGACCTAGGAATACCAGTCAGTAGATGTTTGGAGTATAGATGTAAAGAATTGTAAATGCCCAGATTTCCCCATAACAAAGGGCAGAAACAATACAAATGTCCATGGACTAATAAATGAGTCAACACACTGTCCAGCCATATAATAGAATATTATTTATCTGTGAAAAGGAACGAAGTACTAGTAGATACTACAAAGGCCGATGGACCCTGCAAAAATGCTAAGTGGGAGACGCCAGACATAGAAGGCCACATATTCTATGACTCCATTTATAGAAACATCCAGAATAGGTCAGTTCTTAGAGAGAATGCAGAGTGGTAGTTGCCAGGGGCTGGGAGTAAGGGGAAAGAGAATAGAGTCTCCTTTTGGGGCAAGGGCAATGTTCTGGAACTAGGTAGAAGTGGTACTTGCACAATGTTGTGAATGCAATAAATGGCACTCAAGTTTTCACTTCAGTTAATTTGATATGTGAGTATTATCTGCATTTTTTTAAAAATGCCCAGAACCCAGGTTGATACTTTCCATCAAAAGGACCTTGAAGTCCTGCTGGCATGCCCTCCCCAGAGCCGTGCGTAGGACCGAGACACAGACACACTTACAGGTGCAGCCGCAGACAAAGGATGGCTGCAGAACGCGCGTGCGCCAAGGAGAGAACAGAGACCCGCAGCCCCCAGTCTGCCACTACCGCCAGCCTCGTACAGGGTCCAGGGAAGCCCCCCAGAGAGCTCCCATTCTAATGTGATCGGACGAAGCAGAGACCCAGTCTCTGGCCTGACCCAGCATGGGCGTCCCCGGGAAAGCAGCGGTTGGTGAAGAGGAGGCGGCCCTGGGAGCCAGGGCAGGGCCCCGTACACCTGTCCATGGGACACATTCCCTTTAGGGAGCAGTGGAGGGGGGGGTTTCCCTTCCTAACAGCTCTGAGTTAAGCCCTGTTGAGCCCCCACTGAGGAGGGGTAGGGTCTGATCCACCTCAGTGCTCCCAGAGCTTGATAGGTAAGCCCAGTAAATGCTTCTGGAACAAAGAAAGGGAGAGAGGGAGGGAAGGAGACAGGGAGGGAGGGAAGATTCTGTAGGATTCAATGCTGATGCCAAGATTGCTACTGCCCAGTGGATTCTCATTTACTGGGTCAGGGATGGTAGGTCCGGGGCCTGGGCAGTCTTATGAACTCTCTGGGTGATTGTAACATCCAACAAAAGACAAGGACCTCTACTCAAGGATGACTAGGCGTGAGTGGTTCTCAAGCTGGCTACACATTCTTAGAGTCACCTGGACAGCATTTTAAACAATCCTAGTGCTCTGGACCTGCCCCAGACCCACTACAGTAGAACCTCCAATGGTAGGGTACAAGCCCCAAGGTGGCTGTCATATGCCCACAGGGTTGAGAAGACTGTGACACATAGACGGTGGGCAGGGTGCCCTGTACCATTGGCAGAGACCAGAGTCCGATGCTGAGAAGGGTGCTGGGAGTGCAGCCACTGAGGGATTTTGCTGAGCCAAGCTAAAGAGACCAGGAACGAGGCTGAGCAGAGGCCATTTCAAGGGAAGGAGGCTTTGTCTCCCTGTCCTGAATCTTGATGACTTCTGCAGCTAGAGGCCAGTCATTCCCTAAGACCCCGTGGAGGTCAGAGAATACAGGGCTGTGAGTCAAGCCCAGGCCCTCCCTGGAGCCTCACGGCCTATAGGGTGAGGGGGAGCTGGACAGATGGATATGTGTACATGCTCACCAGGGATAACACCATGACTGAGGGCATCAGCTCAGGGGACTGCTGGGCCTAAGGTCAGTAGGGGACCACAGAAGGTCTCCTGGGGGAGGTAATGTTGGAAGTGACTTCGGGGAAGAAAACAGAATAGGGAAGGAAGAAGGTTCTGGGCAGAGAAGTCGTGTCTACCGTGGACAGGAAGCTGGGGCTGTTCTGGAAACATCATCTGGTTTGAGATGGCTGGCCCAGAGGGTATGAGTGAGGGAGAGAGAGGTCTGGGGAAATGGGCAGGTGGCAAGGAAAGACCAGGCTACAACTTGGATTTTATCTCCAGGGAAACAGGGAGCCCCTGAAGGTTTTAAGGAGGGAAGTGATGGGATACAAACTCTGTATTGAAGAGATGTCTTGGATGCAAGGTGGAGGCAGATTTGCAGGGGCATGGCTGGAGGGAGAGAGGCCAGTGGGGAGGCTGAGGCACCAGGGTGTGCCCCAAATGCAGAGGCTGGACATGGGGCCATGAGGGTGGAAGGGGTGCATGGTTTGAGAAGCGCCTAGGAGGTGAGCAGGGTGATGTGAGAGGGGAGGAGCAAGGAGCTGACCCTGGGGACGACGGGGGACTTTTGGGCTGGTCTGGATTCTAGTGCACAGCTTTGGTTGTTGGAAGGGTCCCCAGAGAGGACCCCAGCAAGAAGCTCCCACTTCCCCCAAAGAGCGCCTTACATGGGGAAGCTTGGCTGCACATCCATAATGACAGACTCAGTTTGCATAACCTCAGAGAGGTCCTACGACCCTCGGCTTCTCTTCCTGATGTAACAACATGGTCCTGTGCTAGGTTCGGGTTTCCTGAGAGGTGCAGTCCTCCCTGCTAGGGATGGTCCCCGCTCCCCGTCTCCTGGCGCCTCCTACCCCCCAACACGTTCATCCGCGCAACCACTCAGCACGGACTGATGGAGAGCCTATCACGAGCCAGATGCTGCCTGACAGTCGTCACCTCAGGACCTTATGGCAGAGACAGGGTCAGATGCAGAACAAGCACATCACCAAGAAATAATTCTAAACTAAGCCCCATGTGGGATCTGGAATGGCACATAGCAGGGATAGGGTGGTCCGGGGAGCCCCACATAAGAAGACTCTGGCCAAAGCCATCCAGGATGAGGCACCAGCCCAGAGACCCACTAAGGGAGTAGCTGGGTCCTAGGGGGTCTGGAAGGAGCAGGGGAGCTGAGACTGGGGACAAGGGGAGAGAATAGTGAGACAAGATGCCATAGGGCTTTGAGACCAAGGTCACCTTTGTCCTGCTCAGGAGAGCGACTTCCCACAACATCGATCCCATATTTCAGGTAATGTCCTGCTCAGCCTGGCCTGTCTCTGCCACCTCCAGCCATGCAGGCTGCCATTCCCTGGCTCGCATGGTCCCCTCCAGACACGCGCAGCCCACTGAGCCCTCCTGCACTCGTGCATCTCAACCTGGAATTCCCATGTGTCCTCCCTCATCACAGAGAATGGTCCTCAGCCTTCTGGTCCAGCCTGCTATGCCTTCCCTGCCCGGCCCTGTACCAGGACCTGCGCTGGCCACCTGAATGCATTCCTTCTGTTGTGGTGACCTCTTCATACCCCTGAACCCTCCCTTCCCCAGGGAGTGCCTTGGGCAGCAAGGGTTTCTCATCACCTACTCCATGCCCGGCACCATGACTGCCACAGAGGCGCATGTACTCCCAAAGCCCCAACCCCTCTGGAAGACTGCCATTTTTCTCAACATATGTTCCTCTTATGCCCCCTTTCCTCTTTCAGTGAACTCTTAGACATGCTTCAAAACCCAGCTCACAGCATGTTGCCTTCCCTGGCGAGGCTTCCCTTGCCTACTTGTGCTCTCATCACACTTTCTTTCCTCCACCACTTAGCACTTGGCCCCATACCAGGATTCTTCATCCTGTCATGTGTGTCATGGGACAGGGGCCGTATCTCGTTTGCCTCTGTGGTCCCAGCTTCTGCTACTGGGCTGGCACTGGGTAGAGGGGATGCTAATGCAAATTGCACACTCCCTGCTCCTCACCCTCTTTCTCCTCTTTGGCACAAAGCACTACCAGTAGCGAATTTTCAGGGCCCTTCGTAACGGTTTCACTGCCTTGCAGGTTGACTGGATAAAATCACTGCATAAAGTCATCGGAGAAGTTCGTCTGGCGCTGGAAGAATTATTAGTTGCCTCTGGAGTGAACTCCTGGTCTGTCTCCTGTGGCCATCAAAGATGAGAGCTTCTCTCTGATGGCTGGGAGGACTGGGCCCCGCCATTCTGGGCACTGCCCATGAAGTTCTGCGCAGCAGTGGTGACCCCATTCCAAAAGGGCACTCAGCCTGCGTCTGCCTCCGATGAGCTGTGTGACTTTGGGCAGGATGCTTCCCCTCTCTGAGCCCATTTCCTTATCTGTTAAATGGGGGCAAAACTCCCACCCTACAGGACTGCTGTGAGGATTCATTGAGATATTGTCTGCGAAAGTGCCCGGTGTTGTCCTGGTGCGTGGGCTCAGCCAAAAGTAGCCGTCATTTACTGACTGTTCCGGAACGTACAGAGTACTGTGTCCAGCACATTTTACGTATCATCTTTTTTAAATCTTTCATGGGAAACCTGCAAACCCAGTTATGACCCCCATTTTACAGCTATGCAAACAAAAGTGTAGAGACACCGAGTAGCCTGCCCAAGGCTTCCTGGTAATCGAGGCAGCAGAGCTTGAGGGAAACTTTGGAATATCTGATTCCAAAGTTCTCCACGCTGACCACTACCTTAAGCAGAATTTTGGTAAACATTTCCCTGTGCTGCTGCTGCCTTTGCTTGCAATAATGCAATGAAAAAAGACAATCTGTACTATTAACTTATTCAAGGGGGTATGTCACCTGGATGTGGAAATCCCAGGAGTTAGGAAGACAGAGGAGAAGAACAAAAGCTTCCCGCTGTCTGCCGAGCAGAGACACTGATCTAGGACCCTCATTATGGCAAGAAATGTGAATTTCATTCACATTCGTGTACTGCAGCCTCGCGGCATCACAGTGCCCAGGAAACCAGCCTTTTTATGAAGAATGCAAACCCTGGAAACCTCAAAGCAATCGAACCACTCGCATCGGGGAAATTAAACTTTGTGGGAAGATAAAAACAGAGCTACCCAACAGACATTCATCTTTTGTATGTGACAGCTGGAACCTCCAGAGACAGAATTAGGCCACCGGGTGCCTTGCTCCTGGCTCAGTCCCAAAGATCCTGACAATAGGGCTTGAGTGGCAAGTGCAAGGGGACGGCAAATTCTCCATAAACCCTGCCTCAATGACATCCTGCATTTGCTGGCCCTGGCCCTAGCACCAAGCATTTAATAGAGAAGAGCTTTCGAGCCAGAATGTCTAGAACGAAAACCCAGCTCCATCACTAACTTGCTATGTGACCTGGGTGAGCTGCTTGGCCTTTGGAATCCCTGACCTATCTCTAAAATGAGGGAGACACGGATGGCTACTAAGACAGAACGTGACAATGCATGAAGCCTTCAGGCTAGGCCCCGCCCATGGTAATGACCTTAGTTGGCACCTATGGAGCACATTCATGGGTCACATCACTTCATGTCCTTGAAATTCCGTGTGGAAGGTACTAACCATGTGCCCATTTTACAGATGGCCATGACTTGACATGTATGAAGGCCGAGTGATAATTTAAGCTCAGGTCTAACTCAGAAATACAGCTGCCTCACCATATGTTACCCTGCTGATAGATCTATAGCTGTGTTAGAGTTTATTTTTATCCAGAGTGCGCTGCACCATTATAATAAGAACAACATTGGAAATCCAAGAGGAAAACACCCATTACAATCCTGCCATCGTCTCGAGTCTGTTTTTACACACTTTCTATTTATTCTTATCCATGTGCATCCCCGCATAAATTCTGATTCCTTCCGCTTCTTCCCATTTTACCCATTCGTGGCCCATCCAGCTCTCTACGATCACAGAGGAAGTATCCCCACATACCAAGTCTGGCCCCTCTCAGCCCCGGACAGACCTCCACTTTACCATCTGCCAATGGCTCAGAGTCATTACACTGATGTACACAAAAATGTCACGAGGTGCAACTAAGATGAATAATGCAAAAGGCCAAAGTGCCACATAAACTTGAAAGTGCTGAACTATTACTGCTCATGGCCATCGCTGTTATTTTTATAATTGTGCATCCTCAGAGCTGAGTTTGGTCCAGCTGTTTCTGCAGCACGAGGACCATCGGCTATTAGACTGTGTTGCCATCTCCAGTGACCTGTGCTCCTGGACGGACAGCCCCTCAGGAGCAGCGCTGTCTAACTTTGGGCTTCCAAGGGCCTGAGGGTCCCACCAGTGATTCTTACTAATGACACAGAAAGGGGGATAATGGGGATAAACTTTTCTCTGGCTTCTCCTGCCTTCCCCTCCCCGTCCATCTCCCCATCATCTCTGCTGGCCTCCAAAGGGATATTCTTAAATTATTCCCCAGCACACTTCGTGGGAGCACCTGTAGGTCCCATCTCGGCCCATGGCAGGGCTGACCTCATGCCCAGACACAGTGTGACGATGATTTTGAGCATCAGGATCGTCTGAGGACACTGAGCTGATGTAGGGGCCCAGAACTTAGGGTCCTTCAGACTTCTCTGACACCCAGAAACCAGCATTTCCACATAAGTCCAACAAACTATAATTAGATCAAGGCAAAGACCAAAACTCTTTGCCTGGCCTCCAAGAGAAGAGAGCAAGGAGCTCACATCCTTGACTGACAGATACTTGGCACTTTACAAATATTAGCTGACTCAGTCCTATCCAGTATCCCAGAAAGTGGGTATGGCTGCTATTCCTGCTTTCTAGACAATGAACCTGAAGGTTGCAGGTAGGTACTGGGTAAGTTTCCAGAGTTTTCCAGCCCATCAGTAGTGAAGCAAGACCTAGAAGCCAGATCTGTTTGGATCCAAAACACATTGTCTTTCCTTAGCACTGTACTGTCTTCATCATCTGGCCTCTGCTCACCTGTCCCAGGAACCCTCTGCTGACCTTGCCCCAGAAACCCTCACTCACACACACAGACCCACACACACACACTCACACAGACCAACATACTGACACATGTAGACACACACACACACACACACATGGAAACCTATGCACCAACACACAGACATACAAAGACACACACACACACACACACACACACACACACACACACACACAGTCCCTTTCTCTCTCATTAGTTCCTGAAAGTTTTAGGCTTCCTGCTACTGACATGCCTTTCCACTGCCTTCCCCCTGGACATACAGGAAACTTTCCTAGACCTTTCCCTCAGGAGTGAGGCCACTCTGAAGCCTCCAGGTGCTGGGTTCTAGGCATGGTCACTTAGCACTCTGTGTTGTCACAACTTCTTGCCCCATCAGCCTACCCCACTAGACCAGGAACTTTCCAGGGGCAGGCGCCATGCCTCTGTGACCTGCCTTAGTTCTTGTCCTGGTCCTGCCACAGAGAACACAGGAGGGATCTGTGAAGGACTCACACCCATTTGCTTCAGCTACACCTGGAGCCGGCCCAAGCAGAGTAGGGCAGGTCTCGTCCAGCCAGGGGGTCCTCCATGCACCTCATAGCCACAGTCGGAGACACACAGCCATCTCCCGGCATCCCAGCCAACCCTTGTCTAGACTCAGCCTGCAGCCCCATCTCCATGGAGACGCTGGCCCTGCAGCCCAAATAGCAGTTCCATTAGCTACTTTCATTCCTCAATCCCCTTTCTTGGCAGAAGAGTCAATTTTAAAAGAGAGAAAGAGAGAAAGAGAGAATCGGGTCAGCAAAATTGGTTTGGTCAGCAAAATTGGTTTGGAACTCACCCTTCATGTTCCAATGCATGGCACCCCTAGGAATGCCGGTGGGGATTCAGAGGCAGATAAGCCACCCCATGTCTTCTTATAAACCTTGCAAGGGTGAGAAACCAGGCCTACCAATGCCACAGTGGCCCCATAGCAGAGGGTCCTGGGACAGGAAGCAGCTGTGTTTGGGGGAGGCGTCATTTCAGCTCCTCTCCTCAATTTGCTGCCTTTGTCCAGGAGAAGGAAGGAATCTGTACCCGCATCTTCTACCTCCTCTCCCCTCCCGCCCCACACAGACTCATAGACACACAGACAGGTGCGCCTCCCCACCTGGAGGAGTCTTGGGAAAGAGATGCCCAAAAAAGAGTCAAAGCCCCAAGTCTGAGACCTCTACCTCTGGAAGGTCTACTTGCAAGGCAGGCACTTGGCTGGTGCCTGGGAACTGGCTCATTCCAGAACCAGTAAGAGTAGGCTCACTGTGCCTATCCTACACAGAGAGCATGGGTGATGCTGACCACCTGACTTCCTTCTGGGAGTCTGGAATATTGGTACATGCAGGGGACGGGGTGCCTACATGACCAGCTTCCAGTAAGAACCCTGGGATTTGCCTGGTAGATGCCATTCACCAACGAGTCACAACTCGTTGCTGGAGGAGCTACATCCAGCGTGACTCCATGAGCAGAGGAGACTGGAAGTCTGTGCTTTACTGGGTCCTTTCTCCTTTGCTTACTGTGCCTTGTCTCCTTTTCACTGTAATTAAGCATAGTGCTGAGTACAGCTCTATACCGGGCCCTGGGATTCCTGCTTGTGAATCACCAGCCTGGGGATGGTCTCAGAGACTTCCAGTACAGCTCCCCTCACTGTCCCCTTTTCTGGTTCCCCTAAAGGAGAAACACTGTGGACCTCATTTCTCAGAGCTTGGCAGGAATGCCCATGCTTTACTATGGACCCCATGCCTTAAAGACAGGCACCAGGTTCCAGGCTCCTGCCTCTCCAGCTCAAGCCCCCGAATATTGCTTCTTTACTTCTTGCCTCGTGGATCAGGATGGGGTAAAGGTCTTCTTCTTCCTGACCAGGAGGAGCCTGTGCCATCTCTTTTTGAGTATATACCTCCTCTCCTTGTGGCCTCTTGACCCAGGTCATCACTGGGTGAGCCTGACCTTAGGATTTGACCTTGGGATTTGGGAACAAACACACTCTCTCCTATCTTCCAGCTTTCGTGTTCCTCCCTCTGGTGGTGGCGATTGTGCTTTGGATGGCCCTTTTCTCAAAACGCAGTACAAGCTCCCTCCTTGGGGTGAGGGTGCACAGGCCATGATGAGAAGCCAGAGACTGTCCGAGACCTCCCACCCATAGCCTCAAGCCCACTTTGCTCACAGAAGAAGCTGTCTCTCAGGATGTCGGCTCACTCCAGGGGTACTTTGCCTCCTTCCCTACAGACGTCCTTGGCAGGGAGCCTCAGAAGAAAAGAGTGGAAGGATTCTGGCACTGAAATATTTGTCTTCCCAGCTCTCGGTGAAGTACACATGTGGGTACGTAAGCTGACTCCACAGTCACATGGCCCAGTCAGGATGCTCCCCATTTTCACATTTAGGTCACACCTAGGAGCTGAGTCCATCCTCGAGACCCAAATATTCCCAAGTCAGCCAAGGAGGTTTTAGTGTGGCCTCAGGAGGAACACTTTATCATCAGTCTATTCCGTCCTGATAAAGAGGGAGAAAGGCAGTGGTGGTCCCATTTAGATTTCCCAGGCCTCAGCTTTCTCATCTGGAAATTGGGATCATAATAACTACTTCGAAGCACCAGGGTGAGGATAAAATGAGATCACTGTGCAGAAATACTGAGCCCAACGCCTGGGCTCAAAATAAAGATGTGTCCAGGTTTAAAATCTGATTTCCTTTGACTGTCCCACAGTTCCATGCTTTGAATGATTTTTTTTCCCCATGCCAAACAAACCGCATTCATTGAATATTAATGGATTCATTCTCCTATTTTAGATTCCTTGAACTCAAGGACATACCTGTGAATGAGAGATTTTCAGAATGACCAAAACAAAGACCCCTGATGTCTTCATGGGTCTGTTCGGCCTAATCAGAAGGAAAAGAATTGTTTGGGTTTTATGAACTATCCAGACAAGACTGAAGACAGCCATCACTAGTGTCCCCATCACTAGTAGTAGGCGCCACCCAGAGGCCCGTGCAGACTCAAAACAGACATCCCTCTCCACTTCCAGCTCCTCGCCCTGCTTTCTGCATGGCTTTGGGTAAGTTCTATGACATCTCTAAGCCTCAGGTTCTCTGCCTAAAGATGGGAGTGATTCCCTAGCTCCCAGGAGCACTTAAAGGTACCATGCGATCATACAGATCATCAGCCCAGCTTTGCTCTGGAGCAGTGCATGTTCAGTGGAGGGCAGAACAATTTCTGTCATAGTACCTCTGGGGTAGAAATGCTAACCCTGGTGGGGCAGGAGAGGTCTGGAGAATAAGCGCGTGTTTTGTTCACTCCCATGCTCTGTTTAATTCCTTCACTGGAGTCAGTTCCTGGAGAGGGAGTTGGCTGTGCTTCAGGGCCGTGCTTCCGCATCCAAGATGATTTCATTGGAAAGGTTTAAGATGGGCAGTAAGAGTATTTAAATACAGTTGGCTGTTTTGACTTTATTTCTTCTTGATAACTTTTTAAAATCAACCCTATATTGTAGGTCTTCTCAGTTTTCCTGTTTTATAAATGAGGAACGTAAGACCCGAAGACGGTAAGTCGCTTGCCTAGTTAAACTCAAATAATGAATTAAGAAGCAGAATTTGAACCAAGGTTGACCCCAGAGGCTTGTGTACCTTCCACTCACACTACTTCCTCTGGAGTGGCCGCTAGTAGAGTGGAAGACAAAGGTTCTCTCCATCCCTAAACCAAAAAAATGGAATTATTACATTGTTAGATCAGCTCCCTGTGGAAGCCCCCAAAAACCCATTAAAGAAGCCTATTCTCTAGGGCCCCAAATGAATCCCGCTCAGTAAATTGCCTTTTGAAAGAAAAAGGAAACCTCTGTGGCCCCAAACTTTATATGAACAATGATTTGACACTCTCTTTCGGAACCCAGGAAGGGGAATTCCCTCACAGAAGGAAGAATGTGCCCAAGTGTCGACCCAGCTCAAGCCAGGAATTCATTAATAACTGTGGGAGGCTTGAAAAAGAAAAAGCACAATTTAAATTGGAACATTCCAAAGCAGTAGCTTATTTCTCAATGTAATTTGCTGTTGGCATAATCCTCAGAAAGAAGAAATGAGGGTCTGGCGGCCCAGCTTCTGTGGGAGACAAATCTCTGGCCTCCCAAAGTATTTTGCGTTTCAGAAGTTCAAACCATGGTTTGTTTTGGACCAGAGTATGTTAAGACGGTGATGTTTTTATAGGATGGAGAGGCTGAGGCCCTACTTCACAAGGTTGTGTCTTTCTAAGCTGATAAATACAAATGTAGAAGAGAGACATAAACAAATGCAACTTGATCTAAACGATGTATCCAGGGGCAGGGAGTCAACGTTTCCTAGTCTCCCACTAGGTGTGAGCACAGAACAGACAAGCAACATAAATGTGGGAAGAGGGCAAGGGCACTGGAGGGAGCACATCCCACCAGGGACAGCAGCTGCTCGGCCCCAGGAAAGTGGCATAGGACAGGAAGGAGGGCCTATCACAGCTGATCTTCTGCTTTTTCAAGAAAACACAGAGGTCCTGAACTTGAAGTGAAATTTCCCAGTGTTCAAATTGGGGGCAGCAGACACAAAACTGTTTTCTTTTATTACACCTTTTAAATGTGCCCTTATAAAATTAGTCTTTTAAATCTTATTTTACAGGAAATAAGGTTCCAAAAAGTCACTGGTTCAGGGTCAGATAGCAGCAAAGGTTGAAATCAGGGCTTGCTCCCAATTAGTCCTATGAAGGAAAAGACTGATTACTGCACAGGACAGGTGGGGGGGATTCAAGGGGTCCGGAGCATGTGTCCACAAAACCTCTCCAGAGAGGCCCAGCACCTTCTACCCCAGGGAAGGAAGGGAATTTGCAGGTGTGGATAAGAAGGACCTAACATTTATCAAGCCTCTGCTGTGAGCCAGGCACAGGGTTTTGCACCCGTTGCTTGATCGAGTCCACACAACTGTTTGATGAAGTTGTTATTGTCCCTGTCTTACTGAGGTCAAGCTAGGGCACTTCCCAGCGTCCCACAGCAAGGCTAGGTCAAGGCCTTCTAACATTTGCTCAGCACACCTGGGCCTTTTTCCTGCTTGGGCTGCTGAACAACGGGAGCCCTGGAGCTTTTCCTGCAACCTTGTCACTCGCCTGCATTTTGCAGTCAAATGCTCTACCACTGAGCTATACCCCCTCGCCTGCATTTTGTAAGTATGGTCCAGACAAGGAGACCCTCGCAAATCTTGCCAAGGCTCTTGGGCACCCGGGGAAGCTCAGTAAATTAAGATGTCACACAAACCTTGCTGCTTCCACAAGGAGTGATTGCAGCTACAAATCTGTCCCAACATGCAGGCAAATGGGCTTTGGGCGGATAGGACACGATGTTGATCTACTGCTGCCGTGATCATGATTTTAATTTATTATGAAGAAAACAAAAGGCTTCCAAAGGATCAGGGTGCAAGGGGCATAGCAATTCAGTTTTGGCTCTGCAGGGACTGGGATGCAGGGGTTTAAAAAGGGAGCAGTGGGAGGCAGGAGAAGGAGCCAGGCTCTCACACCAGACTGGCCTGGGATTTAGTCTCTGCTCCACCATTTTCTGGCTGTGTGACCTTAAGCAAGTAGTGCCACCTCTCTGAGCCTCTATCTCCTATCTGCAAAAATGGAAATTCATGACACTACCTACCAGACACATTGGAAGGACTCCCAAAGACACTGGATGTAAAGTGCCCAGCAATGTTGGATATCATTACTGTCATTATTACTGAAATACATTCCTTAAGCAGTCGCCTACAGAGCCAACTGCTTGACTTCCTGTCACTGAAATAGCCAACGCTTAGCTGAACCTCTTAATTTCATCAAAATGGTCTGGTGAGTCAGAGCCTTAATTAACTTTTGCACGGTGTTCTCGGAGTAGGAATCAGACCCTTGCATTTCGCCCACTCTCCCTGACACCAAATAATGGAAACGCATGTCCCTTAAAAATTGCTCTGACTCTACAAAGGCAAGCAAATCACCCAGCAGACACACAAGGTTGAGTGCACAGCCAGCCTGCAGGGCTGCAGAAAGACCTCTCTATAGAACACTAAAGCAAGGGCTTGGAGCCTAAAGAAATTATCCTCCCACTGCTGAGTTCGCTAAGGAGATTGCAATCTGGGTCCCTGTTTGTGGCTTATCCAATGGCGACCCCGGCCCGACCCCTCCCAGCAGTCCTGGTTGGAGGAGTCGGGCATCGTGACCCAGAGTGAAGGGCCAGTGTCATTTCCTCAATGCAGTTCTTTGCCCGACCGCAGAAAACCAAAGTGTCGGGAGTGAGGTTTAGGTCAGGGCAGCTTCCTAGACACGGAAATCAAGCAGGGCAGAAGATATAGAGTGTGGGATGTTCACAGTGACAGGTTCCATGGCTAAGCAAACCGGTTGGATATTGGTCCTGTGCTGTCTGTTCCTCGAGGGTCTCCAGCCTCAAGGATTCATCTTGGCAGCCCTTGTACCGGGCCAGGGCTTCACTGCAGTAGGTGTTCAATAAAATCTGTGCCGAGTAAATAAAGGCACCTTACTAGTTTCATTCGTCTGATTTTTATTACACCCTCCCCATCTTTTTCCAGAAATGATTTAGGGCAATTTCTGAGTTACATGATTTAGTAATCACTACTATTCACTGAATGTTCCCAATGTGCCAAGTTCTGCTTTGAGGACATTATCTGGTTTCTCCAGATAATGTTGCGTCTTCACACAACAGTCCTCTGTGCTAGGGATTACGATGATTATCTGCATTTCACAGATGAGGAAAATAGTAATGAAGTAAGTGGAAGAAACAAAGATGGGCATAAATTGGAAGCAGGTGTTGTAACAGTGCCTGTACTCAGAGCAGGAGGCAAAAATGGGCTCAGTGTTTACTAGAGCCTGACAAAAGAAAGGAACTGGATCTGTTAGAACATTCAGAGTCCAGACGATAGATAGGAAGGAAGGGGGGGAGGGAGGAAGGCAGGAGGGGGAAAGAAGGAAGGAAGGAGGGGAAGACGGAACGGAGAAAGACAAGAAAACTGACTGCTCCGAAGATACACAAATGGCTCCTATCTGACTTGTGTGGCCTTGGACAAGTCACCTCTCTCTCACCCTCTGTTTTGTCCTCTGTACAAAGGGAGTGATTACAGTGATGTCCCCATCACAGGGCAGTTAGGAAGGTCCAGGATATGATAAAGACAGCAAGCCCAGTGCCTGGAACCCAGAAGACACTCTGTCAATATTCACCCTCCTGTCTCTTCACTGACCTTTTCGCCCCATCCACTTATTGAAGGAGGTATCTTGGAGCGTAGGCGTTTAACTGTAAAATCATTGGCAAGGCTGCCCAGCCGGCTCATTATTACTTAAAAAGAAGAAAGGAGCTGTGCAAGGCATCTCGGGGCTTTTCAAGCAAGCCTGCATCTGAATTTCATGAGCAGTGGGTGGCTGAATGGTTTGGTGAGTTCCAGCCTGGGCCCTGCTTGAAATCCACGTTAAATGAAAGGTGCCTCCGACTCCCCATTATAGTGCTGTGCCCTGGAGGCTCAGGAAAGTCACGCATTTCCGTCATCTCCTGCATCCGAGAAATGCAATTGATTTTCCTGGCCTCATTTTCGTGTTTTAAAGAACTATTTCCCCAGGGCTCCTCTGAGAACTGAAACGGAGAAAACCTCATTCATATTTTACTATGTAACCCAAAGACTAATCACACACCTGACAACAGATACTGGCAGAACACCCAGTCCACAGCAGACCCAGGGCCAGGCACATGGGACGCAGAGATGACAGACACGTGGTCTCCACCCTCAGGAGAGCCCCTTAGAAGACAAGCTGTGATGAAGACCGCACCAGGCAAGAGGGTTCTTGAGCCAGCCTGGAAGGATGTGGGGAAAGGTGATGCGGGCAGAGAGAACAGCCAGTGCAGAGATATGGGGGTGTGGACGGTACGTGATGGTGAACAAGGAAGCTTGAAAGGTAAACAAGCTCAAGAAGGAGCCCAGTGTCAGACTAGAGTTTACTGGGAGAACCAGAGAGCTAACCTATGTTTACTCTCCAGTGTTTACTGATGTGGTTCCATTCAAGCACTAAATATTACTCTGGCATTTTGGATGGAAATTGAATTGGAGGTAGTAAAATTGGGAGGTAGGAAGACCAGTCAAGGACTCTAAAAATAATCTAGACCTGAACACATATTCCATGAGTACCTTCTTCATAGTCTAGTACTGAGCAGGGTATTTGGGGAAATACCAAAATAAGGAGATAAATTCAGGTTTACTGGGTGTCCATTGCATTTTGACACTACCAATGTTTTCCCATCCATGTATCACCAAATAAGTTTGGTATCTCCATTTTACAGGTTTGATTTAAAAAAAAAAAAAAAAAAAGCTTAGCTCAGAGAAGTAAAGAGAGGTAACACCAGGAGCTCTACCTGTGGACAATCAGCATGGCCCTGCTCGGAAGACCTGAGTCAGAGACGGAAGACAGCACGCTCCAGCCCAAGAAGAGGAAAGACAATTTGCCGTGTGATGGAGTGAGCTGTTGCCAAAAATAATTCTTGTATGCCTAAAGGGGAAACTGTAAATACAGAGCCCTGAGCTCTATTAATATTCAATGATAAATGATGTTGCTTTAAAATCAAATAAATGCACAGAAATGGAGGTTTCAGTTGGATGCTGGGAATATTAGATCGTGCGCCAAGTCTGGTACCTCCATGAATCACCCACACCACCTACCCCAAGGCCTGGGTCATGGTGTCTATTCTGTAAATATTTATTGACTGAATGGGGCCACTTAGAGAAATATTGCTGAAGGGAATTACAATCAAGAGAATGACAATGAACGCATTTCAAAAGATAAGATAAGCTTTCAAGGCTTTAGAGAGGAAGCTGGGTACAAATGAAATTTGCTTATTCTTTCTTCACATATATACTGATAACTACCCACACCCTCCCAATAACACAAAGCCAGATGAATTTATGTGTTCATTCTTAGGGGAAAAAAAAAACTGAAAGAAACGGTATTTCTCTATTCCTTGAAATTTTCTAGAGCATGGAGAAAGAAAAAGGCATATACATTTTCTTTACAAAGGCACATAATAGTACCACACTGACAAAGACAGCATACACACAAAATTACTCAACACAAATTCACAAAATGACTAAAGCAAAATTTCCAAAGAATATATTATCAAATAGAATCCAGTAGTACACCATGACCAAAACATGGACGGATGGCTTTGTAGTTAAAAATCTACTCATATAATTTTTCATAATGCCAGGTCAAAGAAGACAAACCATATGACCCTCTCCATACATGCAGAAAAGACATTTAGGGAGAAAAAAAAAACATCAAAATGTAAGTGACAAAGGCACACGTGGCACAGTTGGTTAAGTGTCTGACTCTTGGTTTCAGCTCAGGCCATGATCTCAGAGTTGTGAGACTGAGCCTCATATCAGGCTCTGCACTCAGTGGGGAGTCTGCTTAAGACTCTTTCTCCCTCTCTCTCTCTGTGCCTCCTCCATCTCTCTAAAATAAATTTTTTTTGAAGTGTAAATGGCCAAATGTTAGAAATAGCAGACTTGAAAGTATTGAGCCATGCAATTAGACAAGAAAATGACATTAGGAGTCTAAAAACAATCTTCAAAGAAGTAACACAAGAGAACTAAATATCATAAAGGGGAACAATATCAGCATTATTGACAGATGATATTGGCATATATATTGATATATGATATTGATATTGGCATAGATATTGATATTGGCATAGATATGCCAATATCATCTGTACAGAATCCAAAGGATTATATATGTACAGAACCCAAAGGATTATTTTTTCAAAAAATTATTAAAAACAGTAAGATACATTAGTAACTACGTAGTGACAAGTAAAGGTATAAAATTCAAAACCATTTTTGTTAAGTGTAAATAATGACCAGTTATAAAATATAATGGAAGAAAAGGTCCCTCTTACAAATATCAACAAAAAATAGGTAAATATTTTGGAATAAATTTAATAAGAACTATAAAGATGATTTTAAAGTTCAACTAGAACCTCTAAGAAAGACTTCAGCAGATGCAAAGTTAAATTTGTGTCTACATAGACTCTGTATTTTAAAGATGAAGCTTCTCCTCAAATTAATCTATAAATTTTTATAACCCAAATGAAAAAGTAGCATGAGTTTTTAGAACCTAAAAAATATATTTATCTGGAAAAGCACACATCCTAGAATGGGTAAGGGGTTTCTGAAAAGTCGAAGGATTAAGGAAAGAACAATTTACACAGATTATAAGATGTATTATAAAAGTTTGTAATTAAGAGGGGCCTGGGTGGCTCAGTTGGTTAAGCATCTGACTCTTGATTTCAACTCAGGTCTTGATCTCAGGGTTGTGAGTTCAAGCCCCACATGGAGCTCCATGCTGGGTGTGAAGCCTACTTAAAAATAATAAATAAATAATAATAAATAACAAAACCATGTAATTGCAACAATTTGGTATTGTCTCAATTTTTTACATCAAATAATTGTCAGATCAAAGGAAGAAGAGAGAACCCAGAAGTAAACTCAAATACAAATGGGAATGCACTATCTAAAAATGGGGGTATGTCAAGTCAGAGAGTGGAAGGATTAACTAATGAATGTGGAAAAAAATGGCAAACTGCCATTTACAAAGAAAGTTGGATTCCTACCTTACTCACAGTAATTTGCACTTACTTACAGTACAAATTTCAAATGGACCAAAATTTTAATATAGAAAATAAAATCATAAAAGTACTAGAAGAAAACATGAGTTTAGGGTGGGAGAAGGCCTTGATTTTTATAGAGTTAAATGTATCAATATTTTCATTTATGCCTTCTGGAGTTGGTGATTAATCTAAGTTAAAGCAAATGTAGGAAATCCCGCAGGCTTAAAAAAGAAGTTACACCATAAACAAAACCAAAAGGCAAAAGACAACTAAGAAAGCACCAAATAAATGAGAATGACTAAGTTCTTAGTTTTGGGAAGAGGCCACACAAATCTGTAGGAAGGAAAAGCAAGTGGTCCAACCAAATAGAGTAAGGAAGCAAAGGTCACACAGTCAAATGCTACACAGAAAGGGACTCCATCTCACTGATAATGAAAGACATATACACTTAAACAAAGAAGAGGTGGCATTTTCTCTATATCCAATTGGTAAAGCTTTTAAAGACTGTTAAAACTAGCAATGTGGGGAAGAACACACTTGTAGCCATGATGGAGGAAGTATAGATTGGTCGGAAAAATTTTGGTAGATGATTTGGTCCAATCTATTAAAAATTGAAGATTCACAGGCTCTTTGGCAAAGCTTATAAGATAAAAATTCTCATAGCCTACAAATATACTTGTAAAATATATGAAAGATGGGTGGGAGTGTGTGTGTGCTCGTGTGTGTGTGTGTGTGTGTGTAGATACACAAGGAAGTTCACTGCAGCAGGGTTTTTAATGACAAACGACTGAAAGTTAGAACAATAAGAGACTGATTGAGTAAGATTATGAAAACCCTCATTCTACAGTCATTAACGAGAACACAAAAGATCTCAATGTACTGATGTAGAAGGATCTCTAAGCTATATTTTTAAGAGAAAAAAGCAAGGTACAGAAGAATATATATGAAATGGTCCCATCTGAGAAAACAAAAAGGATATCAAATGTATACATGCATATATAATTCTATATATGCTGACGTGTAAAAAATGTCTCTAGAAGGGAACATAAACTCTCCTGGGCCATCCAATGGAGCTTTCTGAAATTATGGAAACATACTGTAAATCTGAGCTATCCAATATGGTAGTCACTGGACTCCTGTGGCTGTTGAGCACTCAAAATGCAGCTTGTGTGACTGAGGAATTAAATTTTGAATTTTATTTCATTTTGATAAATTTAAATGAGTATAGCCACATCTGGCTAGAGGCTTCTAATTTGGACAGCATAGACATCGATGATGGGTTTTTGAGGTGAGAAGGATTACGAAAAGAGAGAAATGGAGACATTCCTCAGTTTATGCCTTTCTATACTGTGGGAATTTTGCACATGTAAATGTGTTACTCTTGCTTAAAAAGAAAACTTACTGACCACCCATGGTTTTCAAAACCCCATGATTAATAGCTCTAGGTGATGCAGAACTCAGCCAAGGGTGTCATCTGTCTCCAAGAGCCCAGGCTTTCACAGGGCCATGGAAAATCCCAAGTAAGGGAGTACCTGCACAAAGGAGGTCAAGTTGACAAACTCTGTCCAGTGAGGAAGATCCCAGAGGAAACGGTCAGTTCCACAACTGACAACGGGGAAGAGAGGACGGGCTACCAGGACTGGCTTCATCCAGGAGGTGATGTTTGAGCCAGATCAATGAGATGAACAGGTGTGCACTAGACCATGGGGGAGATAAAAGTATCCAGGGTGCAAGAAACAGCTAAACTGAAGAGTGGAGGAGATAGGGCAGAGTGTGCCCAGGATTCCATGAGTAATATGGGTTGGCAGGAGGAGTTTGGTTGCAGGAAGGAAGAGATGAGCAAAAGACAGTTTCTGAGGACCAGGTACAATGAACAAAGGGGTTCAGATTTCACCCTGAAGGCCAGTGGAACCCTCAAAATGATTTTAAGCACAAGTAAGGAGGGATCACAATGACTCTGAGAAGAGACACACACTAGCTGTGACTTGAAATGTCAAAATCAAAGGCTGAAGCTAGAAATGAGGGTGCATTTGAAATATATACAAAGAGTTATTTTTATTCTCTATAGAGAAATAACAATAAAGCTAATTATGGGTCCAAAATTGCACCTTGTCTGCCCATGAAACAATCATATTTGTTCTGCTTAGAGTTATGCAGTAACCAGGTAAAAGAAAATTCACATGACCACATTTTCCCCACCTCCCAAAGCCATCCCATTTTTACTTAAGCTCCTGGGATCTTGTGAAGTCTTTGGTCTTTACCTTAACTAATTTTTCTAGTGCCTCAAATCTCCAGGAGATAGCTAGGATAAGAAACTGAATATTCAACAAATCTGACACATCTCAGTGAGGTGACAGGGGCATGATTCCTGTTTCTAGAACAAAAAACATGGTGGTAAGTCCTAGACCAGTGTTTCTCAGACTTGGCACCCACGACGTTTGGGGCAGGATAATTTTTCATTGTAGAGATCATCTAGGACATTACAGGATGTTTGGCAGCATCTCTGCCCTCTAACTACTAAATGTCAGTAGTACGCACACACACGCCACAGCTGTGATGACTATGAATGTCTCCATACATTGCCAAATGTCCCCTCATTGCAAAATCATCCCTGGTTGAGAACCACAGTAAGAAAATCAAAGACAGGAGAGCCCTTGTGGACAATCCCACCCGACTGCTTCATTTTACAGATGGGAAAACTGAGGTCCAGAGACTGAGATAGAAGCTAGATTTCCCAACATAAGTTAGAGATTTTTTGGAGACTAGAGATCTTTTTCTTAGCTTCAAGGAAATGTAGTTTAAAAAAGAAAATCGGAAGACTCTTCATTCAAGTCAGTTTCTCCTAGGTGTATATTCATTTATCTTTCCTCTCTCTATTCTCTCTTTCCATCCCTCTTTCTTTCTATCCCTCATATACATGATTCATCCTAGAGTGTTTTATTTATGAATTTGGTTTTCTAACCATAAATGTTACCATAATTCTTATTATTACTGTAATTCCACTATTATTAGAACAACCACCCTTTCTAAGTCAGCATTTTTAATTTTTCATTTGTTCACAGTGAAGCCGTTAAGGGGAACATATCTAATTTATATCAGGGGACCCTGACAGGTACACCACAAACATAACCATTACAACAATCCTCCAAAGTGGACATTAGCATCCGCATTTTGCAAAAGAGGAAACTGAGGCTCATGGAGGTGAGGTGACTTGCCCAAGGTCCAACAGCCAGTGAGTTCTAGAATCAGATTCGAACTTGCATCTGTCAGATTGCATAACACGACTGAGTTCAAGTTGTGGAGAATCAGAGTGAGCTCACGATTAACATCCAAGTGAGAGTTGAATGTTCTCAGAGAACCAAATTCCCTCCCAATTTCTCGGATCACGGAGCTGAGGAGCTTGTCAGCATCTCCAGGAGGAAGCTAGGCCTCTATGGCAGTTGCTATGGCAACTGGTTTTCTTATAATTATAGAACAGGGTGGTGACACACAAGCTGCACATACAGTCACTTTGTTAGGACCTGTCTGCCTCTGACAGTTCCAGGAGCTTAAACATCATAAATTTTTTTTTAAAATCACATTTAATATAATCACGCATTGCAGCAGCGGAGGCCCAGAGAGCGAGAAAGTCAGGAGATCAACCCTCCCACTGTGTGATGGGACCACGAGACCAGCCACATGGCAATCAGTGAGGAAAATGGCATTTCTCCCTTGGGAAATTTTGCTTCTCCTTTTTTTTTCTTTTTTGGATCAATGCATTTCAGGGCTTGGCCAAATAGTGTATTCAAAGAAAAGAAAGAAGGAAAGAGCCAAAGCAAAATTAGCCTAATTCTTGGCAAATAGCAAGGAAAGGCAACAAAATTTAGAATTCTAACAACCACTTTTCAGTTTAGTGTAATTTAGCCAATTCCCCAAATGTGCAGGGTTTCCCAATTTGGAAGATATCTTATGACAAAAGAGCACATACACACACTCACACATACACTCAAAAACATCCATAGTCACCCACACCACTCTGGGTCAGAAAAGCCTGATTCTGCCCCTTGTTGGCTGTGTGATCTGAGGTACCTTAACTAACCTCTCTGCTCCCCAGTTTTCTCCTCTGTATATCAAAAAAGGTGCCTCCTTCATGAGTTAAAGTAAAGATGAGATGGAAATTGAATAGCAAACTACCTGATACATACAGATGTTCAATAAGATGAAAGTTATTAATTAATTACAAATAATTGTAAATACTGCTTTACTTTCTCCAAACATCTTCCTCTTACTACCCCCACATGGGATTCAAGAAAACATTATGAAGCCCTGCTTTCAGTGTTACTGTCAACAACCCAACCAGGTTGCCGGAGAACTCTGCCAAGCAGAGACAGCTACAGGGACCATGGGTAATGCTGGGATCTTGAGACTCTCAGATGAGAAATGACTTGGGGAATTGAGGACTAGTTTCTGTAAGTGATAGTTGAGCTGGGTCATCAGAGAACATGGAATAGAGAAGAAGGAAGACTGTGCAGGCAAAGACCAGAAGGTGGGAAAAGGTATAGTGGCTTTATAGAAGTAAGAGAAGGCTGAAGTTCCGAGGATGTAGGAGGTCAGTGGCACAGGGACTGGAACTAGCAACAAGGACACCTTTCGACAAGCCTGCAATGCCATAGTAAGGACCTCATGGTGTTGCCTGTAGGAAGTGGGGAGGCAAGATCAACGATCCAATCTGATGTTGCTCACAGTGGGTGGAAGGGGTGGGATGGAGATGGAAGGTCAAAAGCTAGCACAGTGGAAAGGGTGAGTAAGGAGGGACAGGTGTGCCATGGCAATGTCAGTTGAGACGGAGGGCTCACGGAGATGGCATGAGGCAAGCTTCCCACTGATGCCTGATCTAGGTAGATGCATTCCATCCGGTCAGATGACCAACTCCCCGGAAATGTAACTACTGTGTAAGTATAAGAAGCAGCTACATTTACTGAGCTCTCATGGGACAGTGTTAGTTTCTGCTATTTCAGCCCTCATACCAGGCTTATAATGTAGATATCACTATCTCATTTTACAGCTGCTTTAGTTCACAAAAATCCCCAACCAATGTATTCCCCTTCTTCCATATTTCCTTTCCTATTGCTTCGGGGGTGGGGGTGAAAATTTGTCTATGTTTGCCCATTTCCATGGTGTAAATACTCCCACTATGTTTGGCTACAAGCTTGCAACGGCTTAACTACTGGCTTGTAGACTTTTGATAACTGGCCCCCAGAAGAGTGTGTAAGCCAGCTCCAGCTTCCGCTGAGAAGTCCCATAGGAAAGAAGAGTATTCACTAAACTCTAGCAACCTTCTTATATATCCAACATATTAACAAGTCACTTGCTTTATTGCAGCATTTACTCACCAGTGTCTGTTTGAATAAACAAGCATGAAAAGTCAGCAATTAAAAGCAGCTTCAGTTACTGGGCTGTGGAGTGGTCCTTGAGCCACCCAGTCACCCAGGCCTTCGCTGAAACTCTGAGTACATTCCTTCTGAGACAGCACCAAAGCCACATTTGCTTTTCAATGATCAGTTTATAACAATATATATATTTCTGGAAGTTACTCTAACAGTACCTCTATCAGGCCTAGAGAAAGCACCCAGACAAAAACATAGGCCAGCATCTTTATTCTGATTTTCAATAAAACCCTAGCCAGAAATGCAATAATAAACATCAAATATGAGAAGGACCTTTCTCCACCAAGTTCTCAGATGCAAATTTTTTCCTTCCATGCCAGATAATGACTCTGCTTTTAACCCAGCAGGCAACGTTTTTAATAACTCACCTAGAATGTTCCTCAGAATAAAAAATTAAAATAGGAGAGCAATAAAAACCAAGACAACAGATAATAAAGTAAAATGTCTTATCTCCATTTGCTGCTGTCAACAAAGATTAGAATCCCACCCAAGGAAAACAGCCCCTGGGGTTTTGATGAAACGCTGGCAGAAGCAAATGGCAAACGTATAAACGCGGTCTCACCTCCCTCAGAATGTGGCATCAAGAAGAAGACATTTATGAGAATGTGTCATCGTCAAGAAGCTTAGGAACAGAGATAAGGCACTGATTTTAAATAAAGATATTGAAAACGAGGCAGCCAGAGCTCCAGTGTTATTTAAATGCAGAGTTTCTCGGTCAGCCAGGGGGGTTTTTTTGTTTACTCATTCACCTGTTCGTTCAGTTATTAAAGTCATCTTTTGGTTCCTAAGGTAGTCGGGCACTGGCTAGGCTCTTGGGGTGCAAAGACAAGAAAGACACCATCCCAGTCCCACATCAGTCGGTAGGTTGATGACGTCAATACTGTGTAGCCGGTGCTAGAATGGAGGCTCGTACAACAGGTGCAGGAAACCAAGGAGGAGGGACAGACCATGGGGCCAGCTGGCAAGACCGCAAAGGACAGGAGCCATTTGGGTTGGGTGTTGAGGGGTGAGTAGGGAATATGTGCAGTGGTGAAGACAGGAAAGGCATTCCAGCAGGAAGGGACAGCATGAACAAAACCAGGGAGTTAGACCGTGGACAGTGTCGTAAGGAAGTGCTTTGGGCAGTCAGAATACTTTGGGGAGAGGCAGGTGAGGGGGGGAGGTGCTGTGGAAGGGTTTTAAAGGTGGCAAAGCCCTTATAGGATATGCGCTTTAGGAAGAATCCTCCTCTGCGGTGGTGAGAAGAATGGACTAGAGTCTGACAAAGGAGGCAGAGGGATCCAGGATGAGGCTGGACGATGAGAGGATGGGCGAACAGAGAAGAAGGTACAGGAATCGGAGTCTTTCAGGAGGGATAGGGGCCTGGAGTCTGCCAGCTGTCAGATGAGGCAACAGAGCCTGGCGAGGCTGGTTCTGGCACTGCCCCAAGTCTTTTCCCATGTTAGCTTGGGAGGGGATGCTAGTGGAGCAGAGGCCCGAGACAGAGAGCCAAGGCCCCATCCCTGGCCAGACAGAAGAGAAGGGGGAAAGGAGCAACTGGCAGGGAAGCTGGCTGGGTACCATCCCCAGAGAGCTGCTCATCCGTAGCCCCGTTCCCATTCCACTGCAAGCAGCCTTTCCAGACTCCTGACTTCCTGCGTAGGGTCTGGGAGCCCAGACCAGCCACACAGCCTCCTGGTGTGGAACTTGGGGGAAAGACCAGCCTCTCAGAGTCTATATCCCTCACCTGCAAGTGGGCAATGAGCCCCCCAGCCCCGTGTGCTGGGATCATTCAGTGAGATAACATACATAAGGCAGCAATCACAGGTCAGGAGCAGAGCAGGAAGACAAAGAAATGAGTAGATCACAGCAGATAGATAAACAGTGAAAAATTGCCTTATAATGAATGCACCAGCACCCCATGCAGACCAGCGTCCTGCACGGACCAGTGCCCTGCAGAGCGCCTTTCTTGGCAAAATCCGCTTTAGAGTAACATGCAGCTCCTAAGACAAGAAAGAAGGAGGAGCGCCTCTCTTCATGTTCCTGTCTTCTTAAGTAGCCTGGTGGACAGTTTCTCAAGTCTGTGACTTCTCACAAGAGCCTTCTTGGTTTTAGAAAAGACAAAAAATCCAGTCAGTTCTGTAGCCAGTCTTTCTCAATTCATCTCCCCCCGCCCCACCGTTCTCTCCTCTCGTTCTCTCTTGCAGGCTTGGAGCTGTTCTGTCCAGGTCGGCTCTGAAATGTGAGGTAATGAGTTTTTCCACCCCTGTGAGCTTCTTGGAATGGGGGACGGATACTTCTTCGCCCTCCCCAAGGTTCCCTCCGCCATGAACAAGGCAGACCGGCCACTATTTCGCAGCATCACACCTTCTAACGCTAACTGGGAATTCTCTGACTTCTAGCCCCCGGGGTCTCCAGCACAGAGCTTCATCCTGAGCCCCAGCCATTTACATACAAGGGTGACCCAGCCACCATCCATGGCCCATATGCCCCAGGCACCTTGCACTCAATGCATGTCCCCAACCTAGGCCCCCAGTTCCTACTTCGGTGGACAGCATCCCCTTACCCAGCCAGCCAAGCCAAACACCGAGGAGTATTCTAACTGCGCCCCCGCTTTTCCCACCAGGAGCAAGTCCTATAAATTCTGTCTTCAAAACAGCCCACCTGGGCCCCCCAAGCCTTGTTGCAGCCAACACTTCACACCTTCAGATTATCCCCCAAAGCCACGCTCATCCCAACAGATAGATCCTCCACACAACCCAGAGGCAGCTCTCTTTAAGAAAGCAAAAAAAGGCTAATGAATGCTTACAGCTTTATGTAAACAAATGGATTTGCTCTGTTCCTCCCATTTCGTTCTGAGTGGCAGGGCCCCCTGCTCAGCCCTGACAGCCAGTTCTGACAAGGGACTGCTGCCCCCAAACACAACACCACACCCTTCCTTCTTGACCCCCAGGACAAATGGAGTCAAGCTGCATGGGGGGTTCAGCAGCCCCAGGCCTGAAGGCATCCCTCCTTTTCTCTTAATTGACTCACTTCTGTTCTGGTGAATGGGGAGTGACAGGCTACAGCAGGTGCACGGCTGAACAGAAAGGCTGATCTGGCTCCTCTCTGAGTGCTGGCCTGGCTACTTGCTGGCTAGAGAAGCAGATCACATCACTGCTCCGAGCCATGGCTCCCCTTTGAGAAATGGAGGATTACCATCAGTCTCTTTAAATGCCTACAAGGGTTTGTGGGCATTAGATATGATTAAATATGATTAAATATTTATATGATTTATTTCATAGAAATATAAATATACTTATTAAATATATTTTATATAATTAAATATATGTATAGTCATATAAATATAAATATTTATATAATTAAACAGCAACATCACCAAAAGTGGTCAAAGAAGAGAAAAAAATCATCCAACACCGCTGCTGTAATACAGTCACATATGTTTTGTTTTTGTTTTGTTTTTAAGATTTTATTTATTTGTCAGAGAGACAGAGAGAGAGAGAAAGCACAAGCAGGGGGAGCAACAGGCAAAAGGAGAAGCAGATTCCCAGTTGAGCAAGGAGCCTGATGGGGGGACTCATCCCAGGACCCTGGGATCATGCCCTGAGCTGAAGGCAGACACTTAACCAACTGAGCCACCCAGGCGTCCCCAGATGGCATATGTTGATGCATTTCTGCCATGTCCTTTTTCCTCTGTTTACTTGTGGTTTTTTGCATAGTTCCAATCCTGGAAAACACACAATTTGAATCCCTGCTTTCTTCACTCAACTTTCCTTGTGAAGTATTTGCCCAAATTATTGTGTGTCTTCATAACCATCATTGCAAAGCAACTGATAAATAAGGAATAATTCCATCAGAAGCTTGAAACATGTTATTTGGTAAAAAACATAAATTTTTAAAAATAATTCTACCTTTTTTCTGATTATCAAAATCATGCATGCTCATATCTAATTTGGAAAGTACCAGAAAGTAAAAAGAAGATGAAAATATCGGAGAAGCCCATAATTCAGAGTAAAGGAAATACTTTCTGAGAGAAAGGAAACCTTGACAAACTGCGAAAATAGTCCATCATATGGCTGTGGTCTTATTTACAAATCATGAGGAAGTTGTTGAAAATGTAGCATTATTTCCAATACTTTGATTTTAGAAATAGCCCTGCAGGGACACCTGGATGGCTCAGTGGGTTAAGCCTCTGCCTTCGGCTCAAATCATGATCCCGGGGTCCTGGGATTGAGCCCCGCATCTGGCTCTCTGCTCAGCAGGGATCCTGCTTCCCCCTCTCTCTCTGCCTGCCTCTCTGCCTATTTGTGATCTCTCTTTGTCAAATAAATAATTAAAATCTTAAAAAAAAAAAAAAACAACACAGCAGTAAACATTCCTGTACGTGAATCTGGGCGTATTTCTAATGGTCTCCGTTGCCAGGAGCACAGGTCAGCTTACTCTCTGGCCCAGTGCATATACTTTATGCACCAAGGTGCCCCAGCTCTCCCGCTGAATCTCTGAGCTCATTCTTGCAGGTGTGCAGTTCAGGCTGGGTCCATATTCACAGGACCTATTCTGTGAGCCAGACACTGAAGTACAAAAATAAGGGCAGCCCCTCAAAGCAGGCGTCAGCATCCAGGGAACTCCTACACTCCGAGGGATGCATAGAGAGGGGCCACACTCCCTCTCGGGCTCACACGGCCAACTGCTTAACCCAGATTTAGCAGGGAGACAGGGAGCGACGGGAAGAGACCAACCTGTTTATCCACGTACGTACTCCGACCAAGAGCTGTTTTCACTTTCAAAGCCTCCAGTCACAGCTGACACTGAAGAGCTACTGTTCATTTGTACTTACCATGTACAGATCACAGTACCCTGCATGTCTTCTGCCCTTGACCCTCACAGTGACCCTACTATTACCTCCATCTGATACATGAGGTTTGTGGCTTTGTGGTGGCCGCTTGGCTGGTATAAGGTGGAAATAGGGCTCATACCCAGTCAGACTGCTCCAATATCGATCTAAGGAACCACTTGATCTAGTAAAATCATGGCTGATTTTGCCTCTTAAATATCTTTTAGGTCTTCCCGTGTCTCTCTGTCTGCTCAACATTCTTGTTTCAGCCACCATCTCTTTCTCTTGGGATAACTGCAATAGCCTAATAGCTCCCCAAATTCCCACTTGCCATCTACAGTCCATGGACCACATAAAAGCCAGCGCGCTTTATTTGAAACCCAATTAAATCATGTATCCTCTCTTCTTCAAGTCCTTCGGTGGCTTCCTTTATACTTCTAGCACAAAGCTCAAATTCCCCCATATAGTCTACACAGCCTAGAATTGTCTGCTGTCTGCCCACTTCTCCTGTCTCATATCTGGTACTCCCTACCCCCTTCTAAGAGCCTAACCTCACTGCACTTATACCTATTCAGAGTTGGGACCAGCTTCAGGGCCTTTGCACAAGCTGTGCTCTTCTCAGCTACCTAAGTGACTACTCCACTGTACTCCCCTGAAGTTTCTATCCTCATCCTTGCAGAGAATATCTCAGGACTCCTTCATGAGACTTATCACAATGATATATATTTATCAATCTTCCTAGTAACCCCTCCACCAAGAAACAAAAGGTCAACCATTTGGGTTTTTCCCACCAAGAAGCCAGCTTTTTTTTGCCCTTTGTCTTTTTTGTATTTTGTTATAAACATCCACTGACCAAAGTTTGAGGGTTTTTAAAAATAGATTTCCATCATATTTCCAGGAGATTGTGATGGAAATGTAGAGAGATGGGGACAGGGGGGGAAGAAGGAAGGAAGCACATTTATCAATTTTCAAATTATACGAGCATTCCAGAGCAGAAGAGAACGTAAGTAGTCCTCATGAGGCGAGGTTTTGTTGTTTGATTAGACTTAGTGAGCCAGATAGTGTGACCTCAAGAAATCCTCCAGAAATAGTCTTATGTAATTTCCCACTTGCCAGTAGCACCTGCTCTACTAGCACAAGGAGTCTTGAGCTGGCTGAAGCCAGCCTTATCTTTACAATTTGTGTAAAGAAACTGACCGTAAATTCGGCGATTTTCGGCACCCGGAACTTCCCTTTGTTCTTCTGTTCAGGCTGATACTCTGTTCTTGTCTTCACAATCACCTGAAATGTTCAACCAGTGTTAGCACAAATGGAGACTTGAAACACTTCTTTTTTCTTTTCTTTTTCTCAGTAGCTAGAATTGTTACACATTCCATAAAGATCAGAAAGTAAAGAATCTCCTTCTCAAACACACAAGAAAGCAGAAAATTTGAATTACCCATACTTCCTATTCCAACACCATAGGAGACAATTCGGTTCACACCTTTCCAGATGTTTTTATATGCATATATATGCATCTATTAGATATATATGTGCTATTTATATAAACATATATTTCCTCTTCATGCAATAGATTCATACTTCATGAATTATAACCTACTTTAAACATACAATATACTAACATATTTTTATAGAGACAAATACACAATTGTATTTTGCTTTTTGATGTACCATAATATCTCGCTGTACGCATATGCTACAATGAAACCGAAGAGCCTCTGTTGTTGAACATTTATAGAGTTTTTACACAGTTTGGGTTACGTAAACAAGTTATGATGGACATCTTGTAGATCATCTTCATACATACACTTAATTCCAATTTAACTTAGGGACTTGTACAGAGGAAAACACCAAGGTCTTGGAATCTCCTGTATCGTCTTGTTTTTCTAAGGTCTGCATATTTTGCAGAGGTGGTTAATATCTTATCAAGATATGCTGTCAACCTGCCAAGACATTTATGGAATTCCATCCCACTGTGTAGGCAAAGTGGAAGAGACAAGAATCTGACAGACAATCAATAACCATGGCCAGTGCCACAGTGTCAGGGGGAACACAGAAGCTATCTGAGACTCAAGGTCTCACCTGTAAAATATGGGCAATAATCATAATCATCATCTCTATTTAACAAGGTTGTTTTGAGTGTTAAGTGAGATGATAATGGGTAATATTTTGGAATTATTTATTATGTGCTAGAACTAGATCAAGCATTTCATATGCCTTTATCTATATACCACTACCATTTCCATTCTTCTGACAAGGAAACTGAAGCTCAGAGATACTAAGTCATTTGTCCAAGGTCACCCAGATAAAAGGAAGCTGTCTTCTAACTATGATCATCCTTACTTCTCATTGGAGCTTAAATTAACTGAATCTTCACTGAAAATTCCCACCACATTTTCCTGGAGACAGCAGTCAAGTGGACTGACTCAAGCAAAAAATTCTGCTATAAAGAATGTTCTTTAAGTCTATGAGGCGTGCCATTGAAATGTAACCCGAAAAGGAAAGGATGTGGGAAAGTACTGCTATTACTGAGTGGCACTTACATATGCTGGTTAAGGGGCTCAGGGACCAGCCCATCTAACACTTCTCTTCCTCCCCATCATCTAGAACCCCAAATTTGCAGATGTCATTTCTGCTCTTGTGTCCTGCCCCTCTTTGTAATCTTCTCCTCCAAACAATGGAACTGAGCCCTGGCTCCTTCAAATAGGAACGTAGGGCAGCCAAATAAGGGTGAGGGTCTTTTGGGAGGTGGAGTGGGTTGTTAGTTATTTTTATTTTCTTTCTACCTCCTGTTCTGAGAAATAGGAAAACAGAAGCTTCCTTGGCACAGGTAATAAAAATAATTCTCATGCCTTGCAAATTTGCCGTACGGCAGGTACTGAACATTTGATATGCACATCTCACTTAATTCTATGCTGTGGGTCAGGCACTGATTCTGTCGGTACTGTAGGAAGGTGTAAGCTCTGTGCTGGGTTTCAACACTAGCTCCACTACTAAGCCTTCTGTGTCTTTGTTTTCTCATCTATAAAGTGGGGCAATAACCATCAATACCTCATTGGGTTGTTGTAAGGTTTAAATGAGTTAATAGAAGCACTCAAACCATTCATTCAATAACAAATGTTTGTTTTCACACTGCTTCTGAGTGCTGCTCAATATTCTTTTAGGGGTGTTCAAAGCAAGTGTGGAATGGAGCCTGGCCTGTATTAGTCAGCCTGCAGGTCCTCCCTATCCAGCCCATCAAGAGCAACAAAAGGGCTTCTCAAGAACAATGCTGTTCAGTCATCCTCCTGACCTCCTTGTCTGGGGAGTGGGGGGAAGTGGGGAGTGATAGAGGAATAGAAGCTCACTGAGTGACGGGCGCCTGGGTGGCTCAGTCAGTTAAGCATCTGCCTTCAGCTCAGGTCATGATCTCAGGGTCCTGGGATCAAGTTCCACATCAGGCTCCATGCTTGGTAGGAAACCTGCTTCTCTCTCTCTCTCTCTCCCTCACTTGCGCTCTCTTTCACTCTTTCTCTCTCTCTCTCTCTCAATAAATAAATAAAATATTAAAAAAAAAAAAAACCTCCATCATAACAGACGGGAGAGAGATTCTCCTACTGGCCTTGAAGAAATAAGCTGACTTGTTACAAGAAGACCATGCAGCTGGAAGGCAGACTCGAGATGCTGACAGTGACCACAGCTGACAGCCAGCTCACTCAAGAAGATGGGGACTTCAGTCCCCCAACCATAAGTAACTGAACACTGCCAACAACCTCAGCAGACTTGGAAGAGGACCCTGAGGGCCAGACCAGAAGGCAGCCTGGTCAATACCTTGACTTCAGACCAGTGATACCACAAGCAGAGGATACAGCTACCCTGTGCCTGGACTTCTGACCTGCAAAAACTGCAAGCCAATATATTCGTGTTGTTTTAAGCCATCACATTTTTGGAAATTTTTTGTACAATGATAGAAAACTGATATGCTTTCCCACACTGCCAAGTCCATCTCAACTATTGACCATCTCTTGGGTTGATCCCTTTGGGGCTAGATCCTTAGCCATCAGATCTCAGGCATGATATCTCACAGCAAATGTTAAGAAGCATTTGCTTCTTAGTCCTTCCCTCTGCCCCTCAGTTTCTATAAAGATTTTTTCCAAAGTTTCTCAAAAAGTTCAAAACCATTTTCATCATCTCACATAAATGTAAAAGACCCTATGCACAGACAATTATTTTGAGACACGTGACAGAACTTTAAATATATAACCGTCAGAATGAGACACTGAATAATCATTATAGGCAATACCATTCTAAATATCATATTAAACATTTTGTGGTTGGTTCCCTAGCATCCATTTAGATCAAAAGTCCCCAGATATTCCTTTTGGGAACTCACCACTGCCACTTTGTGTAGCAACCATGTGGTTGTGGGGGGTATAATGCCTCCTTTCATGATAGGAATGGTCCCTAATTAAGTTAAGCCAATCAGGACCTACTATCTTTTTTTTTTTTTTTTTTAGATTTTATTTATTTATTTGAGAGAGAGAGTGAGAGAGAACATGAACGAGGAGAAGGTCAGAGGGAGAAGCAGACTCCCCATGGAGCCGGAAGCCCGATGCGGGACTCAATCCCGGGACTCCAGGATCATGACCTGAGCCAAAGGCAGTCGTCCAACCAACTGAGCCACCCAGGCGTCCCGTGGACCTACTATCTTTTTGATAATAAAATTTGATTGGCTCAAAATTTGGACCAATGAGATACCAGGTAATGTTGACCAGGGTAAAGAAGCTTCCTTGCTCCTTATGGGTGTTTTTCAAAGAACATGCTCTTACTCTGACTGGTGTGGTGAGGACTTCAGTTCCAAAACTTCTGTAGAGATTGTTGTCACAATAAGGAGTCAAGATGAAGACAAAGGTAGCATATGAAAAAGGGCAGGGCCAAGAGAAACCTAGAGAGATTGAGATGGGCCTTGATGATGCACTGCCCTCTGGATCACACCTCTCTTGAAGTTCACATTGAACTCGCAGTTACAGGGGACTATATATACCCTTTGGGCCTTAATCCAATTTGGATTAGGTTTTCTGTTACTTGAGGTAAAAAGTTCTATCTAATAAAAATGTGTTCCAAGAAAAATGAATGGAAAAGCTATTAGAATTTAGTAAGATGGCCAAATACTAAATAAGCATAACAAAAGCAGTAGATGTTTTTTGGCATGAGAAAAAATAATGTCCACCAAATAAAATGTTCATGGCCACTCTTTTCATAACATCCCTGAGTTGAGAACAATCCAAATATCCATTAATAGGAGAATATATAAATTGTGGTTTATTCATAAAAATATGTATTCATAAAAATATGGCATGCCACACATATGGGTGAATCTTACAGACATTACTTTGAACAAAATCTGACATGAAATTTCTTTGTATATTATATGATTTCATTTATATCAAATTCAAAATATGTATAGAATAATTTATATATTACTTTATGTTACTTATATATAATATTTAAAATGAATAAATAATGTGTAACATTTATAATTTTATATATATATATATACATATATATATATATATATATATGTATCTCATTTACCATTTGCAGTAATGGGCAATGGGCAATGGGCAGCCACTGAGTTTAGGCAGAGTTGGGAGTCATAGCTCTCCTTCGAATCCACCTTCTGCTTTGCCCTGAACCCCTATGACAGGCTGCTTGTGCTCTGAGTGACTTTCTAATGAAAATAGTTCTTTTGCTTTGAGCCCCATTCCTCAAACCACCAAGTTCAAACACAGGCCACAGGTCAGGTGGGTACCTGACCCATGCTGGTCCCCAGTCTTCTCTTCTCTTTAGGTAAGCCACATTTCTCCCAAAAGCAACCCAGGTCGAAACTTAATATTTTAACTTCTCCCCTAAGGAGAAGTTAGAACCCCATCGCCACATCAAAAGCAGGTCTTTGACCATTTGCCCAGAACAAGTTGACAATCCTCTGGTCTCTTCTTTGACCTCTCAGCAGCAGGCCTGTTTGCTCCCTATCCCTTGAAATGCTCTTCTCCCTTGCATCCATGGCTGTATCTTTCTTGGTTCTCTTCCTATTCACTGACCAGCTCTCCTCAGTTTCCCTTTCAAGATCCTCCCCTTCTTCTTGACTTCTCAATGTTAGAATTTCTCAGGGTGAGGTCATGGGCACACTTCCCTCCTACATACTCTCTGAATGTTCACACTTGTATTACTTCCAAGTCCATCTTTATCCTTAGAACTTAATTCAGACTTCATCCAGCACTGAGATTACCCTAATGGACATTTGCCCTTGGACCAACCCTCCTAAATAAACCATGTCCACAGCAAAGTCCTTGTGATCCTAGATCCACCAGCCCCTCAACATTTCTTCCCCAAGTCATCCCCACAAAATAGCAGCATCACCCATGCCAGTGCTTATGTCAAATAAAATTACAGGAATTCTCCCATGACTCCTCCCTTTCCGTCACCCTCCAAATCCATTTCAGTACCAGCTCTGCTTCTCAAAAACTTCTCTCAAATCAACCCATCTATCCAGTCACACAGCCACCACCCTAGTCCAGAGTGTTGTCCTCTCTCCCTGAGTGGTTTCTCTGGCCAGCTTCTTGTTTCCATTCTTGCCTCCCCAAATTTAGGGAAAAGGGTTTTCTAGACCAAGGGAACAGCATATACCAGCATACGTTCAGAAGACACTCAGGAGGCTGACATGTGGAAGAGCCACAGGGAGTGGTTTTGAGTGGCCAGAGCCCAGGGCAGGTGGAGTGAGGGGTAAACAGAGGCTCCGAATGCCACACCAAGCATCTTGAGCATTAACCTGAAAGCAGTGAAAATCCAAAGAAGGATTATAAACCAGAGAGTGGCTTTCCAGATGCCTATTATAGGTAATGGAGAAGCCTCTGGCCACAGTAGGATACACTGGAAAGATGTAGAGAACAGGAGAAACACAATCCTCCAGAGTTACTGGAATCGACCAGCGACTGGGCGTGTCACAAAATTTGGTGTTCTGTTCCGATGGAGGGGAGCCAGAAACATTTCCCTTCTATAAAAGAAGATATGGCAATAATTGCTTTTTTTTTTTTTTAGCTCTGTGAAAGGGAAAGCATAAAAAATGTTAGCCAATCATTAATTGTACCTTGGAGGAATCAGCTTACATAAGCAAAGAAAGAGAGAAGAGAAAATACATTTGCAAAGAAAGGCTCTATTCTCTGCAGCTGAAAAAAAAGTGGGGAAAAATGAAGCCCTGAGCTCTTGATTAATGACAGAAGGGTTGGGGGGAGTGGAGAGAGAAGAGGAAAAATCCTTTCTACTCTTTTTATCATTTAAAGTGGGGTTTTACAAATATTTGGAAAAATGAACCTCCAGATTCTCAAATACCATTGCGGATTTGGGAAAGAGATAAATTTGTTTTCATATTTATCTATCGGTCCCCATTGTCCTGTCAGCGGCTGAGATGAAGAACATAATTTAACATAATTGGCATTGTGAAAATGGGATGAATTATTCATCCCAAAAGGACCCCTCGTCTGGATATAGTCCCCCTTCCCTGGCAAGGGCAGATAATACATGGTGGTTCAGATGGCGCAAAGTACAGATCATAAAAATTTAAAATACTACTTCCCAGGATTATCAATAATAAAGAGGTTCCCACATGGAGAGGCCCTGGGATTGGCAAGAACAATAAATAAAAGTGCAGAAGTGCTGACAAGGAGCAAGATTGTATTTTTATGAGCTGGACTTGCGCAGGCCAAAAATAGATCTAAGCTGTACCATGCGGCTCATCCCTGCTGCGAAGGGAGAAGTTCAGAGCAGGACAGTGAATCTGATGAGCACCTACTATGTACCAGGCACTGTTCTAAGGGCCCTACTGAGAGTATACTGTTACTTCTCATAACTCTCCTCACAACCTTCTCTCTGATCTTCATGTTTCTCCTTTAAAATCATTATGATTCCCATTTTTCAAATGAGACAACTTAGCCTCAGAGAATTCAATCCCTTGCCGATGGCTAAATGACTGCGAAGTAGCTCAACTGATGGTTCAAAGTCAAGATTACCCTGCTCTTTCTTATCATTGTTTTAAAATGGGTACCCAGGAAAGCTTGGGTGGCTCAATCGGGTAAGCATCTGACTCTTGATTTCCATTCAGGTCATGATCTGAGGGTCCTGGGATCCAGTCCTGAGTTGGGCTCTGTCTCAGCAGGGAGTCTTCCTGAGATTCTCTCCCTCTGCCCCTCCTCTCTCTCTCTCTCTGTCCCCCCAAATAAAAAATTTAAAATAAAATAGGCACCCACTACCATTGTGCCAAAAGCTTTACATCCTATATCATAGGAAACCCTCTCAATCACTCTAAATTAGGAATGATTATCCCCATTCTACAGATGGGGAACCTGAGCTTGGAGAGCAGAAAAGACCTCATAACCTCACAAGGCCACTAAGAAACAAAGCCAAATCTTGAATTGAAGCTTCTGGTTCAGATCCAAGTGCCACCCACTAGGAACGTCACCATTCAAGAATCACCACACTCAAACTCTGATCTTGTGGCACTTGGTACATAAGAGGGAATCCATACATCCTGTTGAATGAATAAATCCTATCTGTAAAGAGACAAGGTGAAATTGACCAGATGGGGCTTGAATACTTAGTTGAGAAATTCTCCCGTTTCCCCTGCTCACCACTCATCCCATGCTCCATCTTTTTGGGTTTGAGTCTCTTTCTTTGGGCCCTCAAAGCTTGGCAAGGGCCCAGAACACAGGGCTCAGAAGACGTTAGTGGTAGAGTTGTCCAACCCGATCAACCCTCAGATGAGGAAAACGGAGCCTAGAGAGGGGAAGGAATTTGCTACAGGTCACAGAGCAAGCCTGGATCAGAAGCAAGACTCTAGTAAGGGCCTGCTCACTCCCAGTCTGGGGCTCTTTCCACAGGATCAGGTTTCTTTTCCTTGCTGGACTTTTATTTTTTCAGAGGCAGAAGAGAAGGTGGGCCGATATGGCCTCAAATGCACCAGTCAGTCCACTATGTCCATGACTGTCTGACCCGATGGCAGGGTATAGCACCCGGGGAGATGAGGGACTCTCCATATGGTCCTCTCTAGGGTTGGGGGTATGGGGCGGGCTCCAGCTCCTGCCGTGAAAGGAATCTAGCCACCGGGGCTGGCATCTTTAGAGTAGAGATCTGCAGATCTGTCTCTGGGCCTGTCCTCTGTGGTCCAAAGGCTCAGCCCACTACACTGCTCAGCACTCCTCGAGGCCTAGGGCCAGCACTGTGCTCTGCAAAGTGGGACAAACTGCTGACAATGGTAACAAGCAACAACAGTAATAACAACAGCCTTGCTCTGGCATCTACTTTGTGCTGGACACTGGGGTGAGCAACTCGACATGTATTTTCTCATTTCACCCATAAAACAGTTCTTACAGGAAGAGATTATTGTTTTCATTTTAGCAGCGAGGAAACAGAGGAACAGGGGGCTTAATAAACCTTCCCAGGGTCACACAGCAAGTAGGTGGTAGAGTTCGTGTTCAAATTCAAAGTGCACTGCTATAATGCCTTCCTCTATGTGCAAGGATACCAGTTTGCTCCGTGTGTGAGTGTGAGCAAGTCCCTTCCGTGCTCCAAGCCTGTCTCACCATCTGTGAGAATGGGGAGGGGGATGGTTTTTTTAAAGTAGAAAATTTGATACATGCTCATGATAAAAATAAAGTATGAAAAATATGGAATGGAAGTCTTCAAACAGTGCACCCTCCAACCTCTATCCCTACTCCCTCAACGTTTAATGGTTTCTTGTATGTCTGTCCAAAATTGTTTTATGAATGATAAGAACAAAACATACACACAGATGTGTTTCCACAAATGGGATGACTCCGTGCCATGTTCTTTAGAGCTGTTTTAACGGAGCTGTTGTGTCTGTGGCTCCTCCCACATTAGCACAAGCAGGAACGCTTCGTTCTCCTAGCAACCACTTAGTATTCCACACCCATGTGCTAGGGTTCATCTAACCGGCCCAGTCGCATGGAACATTCCAGTTGTTCACAGGTTTTCTTTTTTATTCATAAGCCTTTGCATACTTGAAAGAATATACCCATAAGATAACTTCCCAATCGAATGGTACATATAGTTTAAATTTTATAAACAATGGCAAAACACCCTCTGCAAAACATTGCACCAAATTATATAACCAACAACAGTGTATTAGATCTGCTCTGCCTCAGTGCTGGCAACACTGGGCGTTATCAAATGTTGTGGAGTCGGGGTTTTTTGTTTCATTTTTTGGTTTTCAGGGTGGGCTTTTTTGTTTGCCAATCTAATAGGTAAAAAGTTATGTTTTGTTTAAAATTATATTTCTAAAATTAGAAAGAATTTTAAATATGCTTCGTGGTCATTTTTATACCTATTCGTTGGAATTGCCTGGTTGGAACCTTTGCTCCAGTTCATGGTGGTTTATAATCTGTCTCTTGACAGTGTCTGAAGAGTGGAACAAGGGGGCTCTGTGAACCTCAAATGTGCAGAGACAAGCATTTTTGCTGCTCCCTAGGGAATGGCTGATGATTCTCTGATCCTGTGCTTCAGGGAGAAAAAGAACCCCCTGATAAAGCCACCAGAGAAGCCAAGAAGACACACAGGACAGACTCAGTGACAGGAGAGGCATCTCCTTTGGCCACATATGTCCAGGTCCACATTGCTGGATCCCATGTGCCATCACCTTGGAAACCCCATTTATAGCATGTTTCATTTTTACAGTCATCTTTTGAAAACATGAACTTTAGGACATATATTCTGGATATCCAGTGAAAGATAAAAAATTATATCAATAAAGTACCATTTGTGGGGCTTCTGGGTTGCTCAGTGGGTTAAAGCCTCTGCCTTCAGCTTAGGTCATGACCCCAGGGTCCTGGGATTAAGCCCCACATCGCTCTCTCTGCTCAGCATGGAGCCTGCTTCCTCCTCTCTCTCTGCATGCTGCTCTGCCTACTTGTGATCTCTGTCTGTCAAATAAATAAATAAAATCTTTTTTTTTTTAAAAAAAGCACCATTTGTGTGCCATTAGACAATTTTCATGCTTTTTCCTCACAAAAACCCTAGTATGTAGATATTACACTCATTTTACAGTTGTAAAAAAAAAAAAAAAAACAAAAACCAGAGATGCTAAGTGACTTGCCTAAAGCCACACAGTAAGAAAATAGCTTAGCTGACATCTGAACCTGGGCCTCAAGGATGGCAAAGCTCATGTATCTTACCATGCAAAATACAGAGTGTATCAAACCTCATTACTGGATCTCCAAATAACTGCATTTTTTTCCTCCCACAAGCTGGTGGGCCAACCTCATCCGGGACATGCAAAGACTTAGGAATCAGTAGATTACTAAGGTTGCTGGCTTGTCGAATACATGATTCATCTGGGGGTTGCCCAGGTGGGGCTGTGTCCGTTTGCGGCTTGCTTTCTGCAGACCTGCCACCCATAAGTTGGCATCTCCCAGCACACCTGTGTGTAGATCTGGGATGCACCGTTTTCTTTTTGGCGTCCTAAGACAGCATTTCACCTCTCTGCATTAGTCTCTGCATCCATAAAATGGCAATAATGGTTGCAACCTCACAGGTGGGTTGTGGGGACATCCGGGTTAAATGTGCTCACTTAGACACACCAAAGGCAACGGGGCCCCATGGGCATGTCCCAGAATTTGGTATCTGCTGACTGATGTTTCAGCTTCTCAAGAGCTTGCATTCATGGTTTGAAAGAGTCGCCCAACTGCTTAGGTTCAAGTCTCTTCCTGCATCTGTCAAGTGGAGAAACCAAGCCTGCTTTAGGCTAGGTAAGGGATGGAGGGTCTCGCTCAGTCAGTACTTCCCACTGCTCATTGCATTCCAGGATGCACAATGAGGCCGAGCAGGGCCCTCAAGCCTAGTGGGCAATTCTCCTCAGTGCCAACCGGACACCAAATCAGCCTAAATGCACCACCTCCTCATTCCCACTGCCATTACCCTAGCTTCCCCCACCCTCCTTCATGAACATGGCAGTGGCCTTCCAGCTGACCTCCTGCCTTCCACTCTTTTCTCTCATGGTCGCATGCTACAAGGAACCAGTCACCTCTGTCTTAGGGAAACTACACTGGTGCTGTGAGGGGGCTACCTTAGGAAGAATGAGGAAGAGGAGACCCAGCGTGAGTCCCTCATCCCTAGGGTGGCCCACAGCAGCCAGAAGAATCTTCCTTAAATACAAATCTGATCCCATTACTCTCCTGCTTTAAACCCCTCCAAAAAAAAAAAAAAATACACTTAGCCCCCCTGAACTGCTGCTCACCTCCCCTCCCCTCCCAAATCTCTCCCCCTCACTCAGTGTGCCCAGCCCTGCCTATTCCTCCAACTCCCCCAATGCCTGGCCACATACTATACACTCGGCCCTTACTCCTTTGACCACCCAACCTCCAGGTGTCAGGCAAGGCTCCTTCCTCAGGACGACATCGCTGATCAGCCTCCATCACAGTTAGGTCTCTCGAGTCCTATCCTCTCTCACATCACCACTCTGTAATCTTTCCCTAATAGCCCTTCTTTTAGCTTGTGTCTCTGTGCGTCTGTTTGTATGATGGCTTGTTTGGAGTCCCTCTTCCCCACTGGACTGGCCCATGAAAGCAGTGGCGAGGCCTGGCTTTTTATGCCTGGGTATCCATAGCCTGGCACAGTGCCTGGCACATAGAAGATGCCTCACAAGTTGCGCCGGATGAGTGAGTGAGTGAGAGGGTAAATAGATACCTTCCATGGGGATAAGTAAAACCATAGCTATAATTATGGGTAGCTACTGAAGGCGCCCAGGAGAGCTGCCTTCTCAGCTGGGTTTAGGAAGATGAGTACTGACTTAACAGACAGGCAAGAGGTGAAAAGGCCATTCTGGGTATAGGGAATGGCATGTGCAAGGAGGAAGAAGCATGAACCAGGTGTAAGAAACTCTAAGGCAGGGTTTCTCAACCTTGGCATTGTGCAGTGTGGAGGATTTGATCAGAGTGCTAGACAAGGTGGGAAGCTAGCCCATCTCTCTCCTGACACAGGCAGCAATCCTTCCGGTACTAGGCAGGGCGGAAGCATTGGAGGCTAGGATGTTCTCTCTGGAGGGTCACACCCAACCCCCACCAGCTGGCCCAGGAAGACTAAGGAGGAACATGGCCATGGATGAGGGATGTTAAGCTGAAGGAAGCACTCTTGGAGATGGGAGGCTTCTTGTCATTGAGGGCAGCACAGTGCAGAGAGAAAATTAGGGTTTCAGGTGCACTTGGGCAAGCCACTCTATTGATGTGAGCCTCAATTTCTCCACCAGTGAAATGGGAGCACAAAAATCCCCCTCATAGGACCATTGAGAAGATTAAGTGAAGCAACAGATATGAATGCCTTGTGTGGTCCACTCCAAGCCCAGCGCAAGGGCTTCAGACATGCTCATTTCTCCATTTGGCCTCCAAAAGCTTCCCCCCCAACCCTGAAACTCACAGACTCTATACTAAAGTGCATTTAGTGTGCAAATCCAAAGATTATTACCAGTATCACACACCAAGCACACTCTGTATTTTACATTTTCAAAAAAAACTTCACATGATTTAATAGTGGGGTCAAATATGCTTCTTTCTAATGAACATTTTGGCTTCAAACATTTACCATCTGACTGGAACCTAACCAAAGAGTGTGTCAGGACTCACAAACCCTTCCATACAGTCCTGTGACCTGCGTCCCAATATTATCATCCCCACTTCACAACGAGGAGGCTGAGGCCGTATAGGAAACTTGCTTCAAGTCATCAGCCAAGGTAAAATAGTAAGAGGGGGGCCGAGATGGGCGCCCTCCCAGAGAGGTAGCTTCAGAGTCTGTGTTGTTAGCTAAACATTTGGAGGACCCGTTTGGCTTCTTGAGTACAATTCACTTCTAACACATCTGTTCTAATGTCAGGGGAAAACTTGTCTACTCTTGTAAATATTAGAAAATCAAAATACTAGCACAGAAAACTGCTACTACCGTTTCCCACTCAGAGAAGAGTAGACAGAGGCCTGAGGGAGGAAAAACAAGTTACACGAGTCACACTGTGGGCTGGCAACTGAATTTGAGCTAAAGCCCAAGTCTGTGGACGCCCAGGCCAGCTGGCTTCCTTGTTCCTGCTGAAGTGGAAGTCTCTGGAACAACACTGCCTGGGTTCTGGGTTCTCTAGACATCGCCAGGATGCTTACTATATGCTTTGGGAAGTTACCATTCCATTTCTGACTTTTGTCATCTTTAAAAATTGGATTAAAATAGCAACTTCTTTATTGAGTCCTATTAACTATTGACAGGGTGAAAGAAAAGTGTGTGTGTGTGTGTGTGTGTGTGTACACATGCGCACGCTTTGGGGGTACATGCACGCGTGTACATTTGTCTTAGAACAGAATCTAGTATTTAGGAAGCACTTGAAAATGGTCATTATTATTCTTTTATGCTTATTTTTGTGCCAGGCACTTTACATATGAGCCTGTATCTAACTTTGTTCTGACCATTATGAGGTAAGGATGATCCCCCCTTCACAAAGGAGGAAATGGAGGTGCCTGGTAGGAAGACTTGGTCATGAACATCAGAAAGAGCCTGTAATGTGCCCCTGTGAGGATGTGCCACTGTAGGGAATTGCATCTTTTGGGATGCATTGCTTCCCCTTGCCATGCATGCAGGTCCCCCGTTTGTTTGTCTTTCAGGTTTTGGGACACACTTTTTGTTCATCTGGACTAAGAACCCCATGGTTATTGTGTCTTTTCCTCTCTAAAGAAGAGAAGGAAGCCCTTGAAGGCAAAAAGGTGGGATGGGAGAATGAAGAGAGACAGAGGCCATGGTATGAGGATGACTTGCCTTGTGTCTAGGGATGGTGAGAAGGGTGATCTCACCACAATCCCTTTTCCTTGCATCCATTTTAGGGACATGCAGATCTTCCAGGTGGTAGCAGTTGGCAGAAGGGTGAAGAATCTTCCTAAAGCCTCACAAGACTTCAAGAAAATATCCCCTTGTTCCTTTCCAATTTCCTTTATATCTGGGTTCAAATTCTAGCATTGCCCCTTACTCCTTCTGTCAGCTGGAGTAACTAACCAAATTTCTCTGATCCTTCACCTTTTCACCTATAAATTGGAGTGCATGATCCCTGACTCCATAGGGAAATGTGCACCTAGGGCAGCAGTTCTCAACTTTGGCTGTAGGCATGAGTCACCTGGGGGAAATTAATTAATACTGATGCCTGGTCCTCGCCCCCAGAGCTTCTCATATAATTTTTCTGGGGTGCAGCTTAGATATCAAGATTTTCAAAGCCTCCCCCAGGTGATTTCTAATATGCAGCCTCAAACTGAGGCTCTGCTACCATGTAGCAGATACCTAATTAATATTGTTCTTTCACATTTCTTTAGTGTTAAGTGTCTGTTCACATTTTATTTTTAAAAGCCCTATCAGTCTCACAGGATGGCTCAAGGATTCTTTATTTCTGCCACCCCCATGCACATTCTCATATTGACAGCCTCTGCACTTTCAAAACAGATGACTCAACCCCCAGCCAATCAGCCAGTCCCTTTATCTAGCTTTGGCTCCTCTTCTGTTCATTGGATAGATCCAATTGGTTAAGACACACAATGCCCTCCTGGAGATGCCAATGAGAAAATCAAACAGATGGAATGATCCATTGTTTGCTCTTCAGCCAGGGAACTCCATCATTTACCTCCAAATCTATCTCTTACAGTGTGCAAAAGCTCACATATAAAACCCCAAGTTCTTTCAACTGGATCTTAAACAATAATGTTTCTCCCAGCTCTGCCCATGGGATAACTTTTGTATCAGTGCCCATCTTTGTATCAGTGCCCACCTCCATTCTTCATGGACTACTCCCATGTCAGGAGATGTGCCATCAGCCACTCATTCATTGCCAGCCACGCCTCCCCAAAGACGTTCTACACTAGTCATGCTATTTCTCAAAAGCTCTCCATGCTATGCATATGTCTTAAATGTCTTTTCCTCCTATGGTCTATCTGGAAGCTTTTTACTCACCTTTACAAGCCAAATTCAAATGTTCTCTTCTGCAGTTTACCTAACCTGTCCTTCTAGTCCCCTCCTACCCCTAGAGAATTTAATTGTTTCCACCCCTGTGCTCTCATAACCTGTGAAATTCTCAGGTATAGCATTTATCCTGATGCATTATATTAAGCATTGCACTAGATAGGGATTTTGTAATTTGCCTTTTCATAACCAACTTGTAGCACAGGGATAGGGCTTAGCAGGTGCAGACTAAATGCTTGTTGGACTGTATCCAATTCTCTGTCCTCAAATCTATACCAGTGAATTTTTGAAATACCTCCCCCTGATAATCAAGACAATGTTCTCTGTCACCATCCACAAGCTTGTTAATATTCATATGCTATGATAAAACTTCAAAAAAGAAAGATTAATTTTCTTGCCCACATATATATATGTGAACAAAAAAATGAGTAAACACCACAAACCTGAAATAACACAAGAAATGTCATGTGTCTGAAAGGAATGAATACATTTTACAAGAAAGGGGACATATTTGGCTGAGGGAATGAAAGGGTTTGGAGAGGTGGAATTTTTTGCTGCTTTATTTCCTGAGATGGGGGGAACATGAGGGACTGATGGGGAGAAGAGCAACTGCTTTACCTTTTCCGGAGCAGGCAGCTGTAAGTGGTTAACCTCCAAGGGAGTGATGAGAGGGACGGTCTGGAAGCCATCCTCAACTGAAGGCGGCTTCGTTCCCTTCTCACTGGGGTTACTGTTCAGCTTCACCATCCTTATGCCTTTCTTCCCAGACCTAAGGAAAACAGTGGGGTTCTAGTTATAGTGGGAGGTGAAGCAGGGAAAGAGAGGGCTGGCTGACGACAGAGAAAACAGCAGTGTCCTAAACAGGTCCACTCGGCTTTCAGTGTAGAGATCATTCATCTATCTATCTTCTGCTAGATTTCATGACATGATTCTCATTATCCAGAAAAACTTCTCTAATCATCAAAATATCCCACCTGCCCATGAGGTTCAACAGCCCCCAAATTCAGGAAAACTCAAGGAAATCCCAGACTTATACAAACAATATGCAAGCTTTAAAAAAAAAATCCAAGACACTAGAACTAATACAGTCATATAATCTCAGTGAAAAGCTTACTCTTACTCCAAAATTAAATCCTATTATTCTGGGTCACCCTGCAGTATGATAAATTTCACCTTACCACCACACCTTACCACTTTGCTTTTTTATTATGTTGGCTTTTCTTCAGCAATCTCCCTACACCACAATAAATACATTCAGTGTCTCCATGTGTACTGTACCATTTCACATGATACATAGGTTGTACAGGAGATACAAGTTCCTAAAACAAAAAAAGGCTGGCTTGAACATGCTCCTGTTATTCAGCCATGGAATGCCTCCATTTCCTCAATAGCAAAGGGCCATTTTTTTTTTTTTTTTTTTTTTGCTTCCATGGAAAGTTAACAACCCCCGTATTGCAAGATTGCCAACTAAATAAACAAATCACATTTATTTCTCTCAAGCTTCCTTGGAAGTCAAACGGTGCTCCCACCCCGCCCCTAGAAAACCAGACCACTGAATTTCTCTTGTCAATCTTGCTGGTGGAAAATTATTAGACAAAATAGGATTGTTGTGGAGATGAAAGGGATGGTAAAGGGTCGGAGGATATTGAGGAGTGGTTATAACAAAAACAAATGCCTACTTACTGTGATGCACTCTTGGGGGGTCAGAGCAGATTCAAGCCAATTTGAAGAGGAGGAGGACGGCCAGGAGTCCTCCCTCCTCAGCCCGAGCTTGTGGTGCTGAAAGGACAGCGCCTTGCCTGTGTCTGGATTGGGAGTTTCTGAGAGCGAGGCGCAAGCGAGAGGGGAAGAGCTCCTGGCAGCTGCCTGCCTGCTCCCTCGCTCGCGCCCCCTCCCACCGGGGAACGGGCTCCCACACCATCTGTCATCTGGCACCACCTGCTGTTTCTCATGCATGGCCACAACCAGGGCATGGCACAAAATTGGTTTCAAGAAAGTGGGAGGGATTCTGGACATTATAATAATAATAACCATATAGTAAGTAACCCTTGAGCCTTTAGAAAAACAGAAGAAGGAGACCTATTCATTAGAAGGGATCACTTTTAAAAATCTCCCAGAGCAATATAATGAAACCCAAAATAGTTCAGGACCTGAACTGTGCTCTGACCTGTAGTAAGGAGAGAAGGGAAACTTACATTTATTGTTTCCCATGCAGTGGGCACTTTTCCAGGATCTTTCAGACTATTTCCCTCATTCGCAAAATGTGATGGGGTTAGTGTGAGGTGGGAATGTGATAACAACAGGAAAGCCCCTCAGAGCCAGGCACATGGCAAGCACTGCTTGTCAGAAGCTACTATTCTCACAATGCTACTCTAAGTAATCACACAGGTCAGCTAAGGTCGCACAACTGGTAGAGTACCAGGAGCTGGAACTTGAGCCCTGATCCAAGGCCACTGATGTTTGCATGCGACCTACAACTTCGTATAGCTTCCAGGCTGTGTCTGGAATCAGGAAAGGCGAAGTCCTAGTATTATATTAGCTCTATGAAGTTCTGGCTGTGGAGATCTTGGACATTTTGTATTCCCTCTGCAAGCCTCCATTCCTTTATCTATGTTGTGGGAATAATAATATCTCCTTTGCAGGGTGATTGTGAATAAGATGAGACGTGCTCAAGGAAACCTCCTCTAGTTCAGGGACAAGGTTCTGAATGACTGAATTACTTCATCTCTGGGGATTGCTCTTACACTCTTAGGATCCTCTGAGATTAAGACTATTGTCACGGATTTCTCCTTGCTGTGGTTCAGATCATGGTTGGTCACTTACCCCAGCTGCAGTGGTGTTTATGATGCACGTCATGAGGTTCAGTGGTCTTGGCATTAGTAATAGCATCCCCTTTCACTTTCAAAAATATCCTGCTTCCCATGATAAATGGTTTGGTCACTTTAATTAGTGCTCACATGATAAGCATACACTCTACTACCTACAAGGCCAAGAGAAAACATGCATGTCATCTGTATTGTTCAGTAATGAAATGGATATGTGTGTTCATCTATGCATGTGTGTGTACAAAGAGAGACGTTTCTAAGACAGGAAGGTCTGTAGCATATCAGAGCTTCACAGGGTACTATTAATAGAAGTAGGCATATATATGAGAGGAAGTCACTCTAATATTGGTTTCTCACTTTCTCCTTTCCAAAGACCAGGATGATTTTCAGGTGCAAGCATCCTGTGGGGACAACACAATGTAGATATCCACATGGAGCCACTTGTGAACATTTGTGTCTGATCTGATTATTGCTGTCTCCAAAGGGGGAAAAAAACCCTTTAACACAGCTTATGATTGTTTCACAAGCAGGAATCACACCTTTAATAACTCCAAGCCAGAGGTCCTAACAGTTTAGTAAAAGGTCCAAGAGTAGCGCCTGTGTCATAGCAATGTGAAATCCAGGCTTCCTGGTATGTGATGCCAGGAGAGAGGCTGCAAGAAGAAACAGGGGTCCAGAGTGATGTGGGAAAGCCCCTTACGGGAGAATGATATTGAGGGGTGCTTAATATAATAGACTCTCATTCTCCTGTTGAGTTCTGGGAGATATGCTTGACAGTTGAAAACAAAATAGGACATTTTTAGGAGGTTCTCTATGTGTGTAGATGTGATATATAGGATAATGGCAACACGAAGAGGGGAGGATAAAGGGACCACTACAGTGGTAACGTTTCTATACTCTAAATGGTAAAGCATTGATTCCCACTAAACAGTGAAAAGTTAGCTATGTCTATTTTAATCCCCATAATAACCAAGAATATACAAAGAAAAGGTCAAAACTGCAACAAAGAAATATAAATGGAATACTAAGAAAAAAACAAATAACCCAAAAAAGATAGGGGAAAAAAATAAAGAGAACAACAAAAACAAAGGAAACAAAAAGCAGAAAACATAATGAAATCAGAGGCTCAAAGCCAACCATAGCATTATCATCCCAAGTTCATAGTTTGCATTAGAGCTCACTCTTGGTGTACATTCTATGAATTTGGACAAAGGTATAATGGCATGTATCCACTATTAGGCTATCATACAGAATAGTCTTACTGCTCTAAAAATCTTGAGTGCGCCACCTCTTTATCCCTCCCTCTCTTCCCTAATCCTTAACAACTACTGGTCTTTTTACTGTCTCCATAGTTCTGCCTTTCCAGAATGTCACATAGTTGGAATTACATGGTAAAATGCCTTTCAGATTGCCATTTACATAGTAAAATGCATTTACAGGTCTTCCATCTCTTTTCATGGTCTGCTAGATCATCCTTTTATTTTTTTTTAGCACTGAGGAAGTTTCCATTGTCTGGGTGTACCACAGTTTATCCAATCACCTACTAAAGGACATTGTGGTTGCCTCCACATTTTGGCAATTATGAATGTAGATGCTGTAAACATTTGTGTGCAGGTTTTTGTGGACATAAGTTTTTTTCTCCTTTAGGTAAAAACCAAGGAGTGTAATTCCTGGATCATATGATAAGAGTATGTTTAGTTTTGTATGACACTGCCAAACCATCTTCCAAAGTGTCTGTACCATTGTGCATTCCCAAGAGCAATAAGAATTCCAGTTATTCCATATCCTTGCCAACATTTGGTGATTTCAAGACTCTTGAATTTGGCTATTTTAATAGGTATGGAGTAGCTTCCCATTGTTGTTTAATTTACATCTCCATGTTAACATATGATGTGGAATATCTCATGTGCTTTTTGCCATCTATCTATCCTCTTTAGTTAAGTGTCTATTAAGATCTTGGCTCATTTTTAAGATTATTTTCTTATTGTTGAGTTTTAAGAATTCTTGTGTATTTTGGATAACAGTCCCTCATCAAACATGCTTTTTGCAAATATTTTCTTCCAGTCTGTGACTAACCTTTTCATCCTCTTGACAATATCTTCTGCAGAGCAGAATTTTTTAATGTTGAATAAATTCAACCTATCAATTATTTCTTCCCTAGTTCATACCTTTGATGTTGTATCTAAAACACCACCACCAAATCCAAAGTTATCTGGATTTTCTCCTATGCTATCTTCCAGGGATTTTATAGTTTTACAATTTACATTTAAGTCTGTGATCCATGTTGAGTTAATCTATGTGAAATGTGTAAGTTCTGCACCTAATTTTTTTAACAACTGGACATCCAATTGTTCCAGCACCATTTGAGAAAGGACTGTATTTTGTCCATTGTATTGCCTTTGCTCTTTATCAGAGATTGGTTGACTATACATTTTTAAATCTATTTCTAGGCTCTCTATTTTGTTCTATTGGTCTATTTGTCCTTTCTTTCTCCAGTAACACACTATCTTGATTACTAAAGAGTTATAGTAGGTCTTGAAGCTAGATAGTGTCAATCTTCCAATTTTGTCCTTCTTTTTCAGTATCATTGGCTCTTCTGGATCTTTCCTTCTCTGTATAAACTTAAGTGTTAGTTTTTTGATATCCATAAAATAACTCGCTAGTTTTTACTGAGATTGCATTGATCCTATAGCTCAACAGAAAATCTGGCATCTTGGGAAAAACTGCACACTTATAATATTGAGTCTTCCTATCCATGAACATGAAATATCTCTCCATTTATCTAGATCTTCTTCAATTTCATTTATAACATTTTTGTTTTCCCCATATATTTGATGTATTTTTTTTTTTAGCTTATACCTTTGCATTTTGTTTTTTGGTTATATTGTAAATGGTATTGTGTTTTTAATTTCAAATTCTACTTGTTAATTGCTGGTGTGTAGGAAAGCAATTGACTTTTGTATATTGACCTTATATCCTGTAACTTTGCTACAACTGTGTAGTAGTTCCAGGAGTTTGGTTGTTGATTCTTTCAGATTTTCTATAGAAACTATCATGTCATCTATGAACAAAGACGGTTTTATTTCTTCCTTCCCAATCTGTATACTTTTTATTTCCTTTTCATGTCTTACTGCATTTTATAGGACTTCCAGTATGATGCTGAAACATAATAATAAGATATCTTTGCCTTGTTCTTGATCTTAGTGGGCAAATTTCAGTTTGTTGCCATTAATTATGATGTTAGCTTTAGGGGTTTTTTGGACAGTGTTCTTTATCAAGGTAAGAAGTTGCTCTTTTACTGGAAGTTGTTATAAATGGGTGTCAGATGCTTTTTCTGCACCTATTGAAATGAACATGCAATTTTTCTTCTGTAGCCTATTGATGTGATGGGTTACATTAAGTGACTTCCAAATGTTGAACCAGTCTTGCATACCTGGGGCTAAATGGTTGTGTATATAATTGGTTGTGTATATAATTATTTTTATACAAAACTGGATTCAATTTGCTAATATTTTGTTGAGGATTTTTACATCTATATTCATGATATTAGTCTATAGTTTTCTTCTTTTATAATCTCTTTGCCTGATTTTTGTATTAGGGTAATTCTGGGCTTACAGAATCAGTTAAGACATATACCCTCTGCTTCAATTTTCTGAAAAATATAGATAATTGGTATGATTTCTTCCTTTAATGTTTGGCAGAAATCAGCAATGAATCCATCTGGGCCTTGTGCTTCCTGCTTTGAGAGGTTATTAGTTATCAATTCCATTTCTTTAAGAGATATAGATTTATTCAGATTGTCTATTTCCTCTTCCATGAATTTTGGCCACAGTGCGTCTTTTATGGAATAGGTCCATTCTATCTACATTGTTAAATGTGTAGGCATAAAACTGTCCATAGTACTCCTTTATTAATCTTTTAATGTATATGGAATTGTAGTGATGTCTCTTCTTTCATTTTGATATTAGTAATTTGTGTCCTTTCTCTTCTTTTCAGTTAGCCTGGTCAGAAGCTTCTTTATTTTATTACTCTCTTTAAGAATCAGCTTCTGGTTTTATTGATTTCCTTTCATTTTATTTCTTCAGGTATGTACTGGCCCTGTTTGTTTGTTTGTTTGTTTTCTCTTCTTATTTTCTGGGATGCTAATTACATGTGTGTAAGACCTTTTCGCAACATCCCTTACAGCCTTTTCTGTATTGTCCATCTGTTTTCCCTTTTCCTCTTCATGCTTTAATCCAGATATTTTCTATTTGAACTATCTTTCAATTCCCTAATCTGCTCATCGAATTTTTGTGTTTTTTTTAAACTTGTACAATTTACTGCTAAATTATCTATTGACTTAGTTAATTTTTGTTATTTAGAGATCATCTTTATAGTTCTTCTTATAGATTTTAGGTCTTGGTGATATTTGCATTTTTCACCTGCTTCTTTAATGATACTATTTGCAAATATTTAATAATTCTAGTATCCAGAGCACATATGGATCTGGGGTCTATTACCCTTTTTGTCTCAGTTGGTTGACTCTAACATACCTGTTAATTTTTTATTGATTATTTTGTACTGTGTATGAAAAAAAATTATAGAGGCTCTAGATTCTATTATCTTCCTAAAAATAAATTTAATTTTATTCAGACAGGTAGTTAAATAGGGAGAAATTCACTTTTGTCCAATTAGGGATTGAGGTAATTAGAGGCCAGATTTCAATTCTTATAAGATCTGGTGTATTTTTGGTTTGAACTGTCCCTTGGTGTGGGAGGTGGGGAGGCTCTCAAATGAAAACCTAGGGTATCAGTCAGGATCCTTCCACCATGGCAGACACTGAAACTCCAATTGTTGTTTCTCTGGGATACCATGAGACTTCAAAGGTTCAATTTAGATTCTTTAGGTTCTTCATATCCATTTTCTATTGGGGTCATCACCTTTAAGTACATATTAAAAATCAGAAAACATCTGGAGGGAAAATGTGGTAGAAAAGATTGGGCTCGGGTGCCTGGGTGGCTCAGTGGGTTAAAGCCTCTGCCTTTGGCTCAGGTCATGATCCTGGGGTCCTGGGATTGAGCCCCGCATTGGGTTCTCTGCTCAGCAGGGAACCTGCTTCCCTCTCTCTCTCTCTCTCTGCCAGCCTCTCTGCCTACTTGTGATCTCTCTCTGTCAAAT